>NC_133328.1:261478553-261778553 GCF_042186555.1 Aquarana catesbeiana
ATCAACAAAACAGGACCCGCTAGTCCAACCAAGGGGATTGGGTTTGGATCAAAATAATCAAGAGAAAGCAATGGTCAGATCCAAGGTGGGAAGGGCCATACCAGGTACTATTGTCTACACCCACAGCAGTTAAAATAGCAGAAAGGAGAACCCTGGATACACCTCTCACATTGCAAAAAGGTAAAAAGTCTAGGGCCAGACCAGGAAACGCCCACAGAGTCTTGAGTGCAAAGTCCGACTACAAAGGGGGGTGACTCCAATAGGGACCACTCGTCTCAAACCTGGTGAAGAATAAATGGCATAATGCAAACTCATAGTGGCGGTAAAACAGTTCAGGGAAAGACAACTATTAGAACCAGGGTACTTTACCAAAACATGGACAGGCAGATTTCTAATAGGGATAATGACAGTGAGAAGCATTGTAGCATTGGTACTAATACTCTTTGATCTAAACACTAAGGCCCAAAAACAGGATAACCCAGTACATAAGAGAGCTGACAAAAATGCCCAATGGTGACCCAGTTATCACCATAAACAAAGGACCCATCACAGCAGTCAGATTTGATGTCTTTCAGGTAATAGAATGCCCACGTAACTGGGAACTTACATATAGTGATTACGAAAAGTATATGTGTGCAACTGCCACCTGTTCTTCGTGGTCTGAGGTATGGTGGACTACAGATTTGGATAGTTACCTAACCTCCTCAGCCCAGGTTCCCCAACAAAAAAGAGGAGTCTAGCCCATCGTTTAAGATTATATAAACTATCACCACGGTGGAAAGACTCTAACAAACGGTTATTAGCTTTGAGAGATGCAAAGATGGAAGAATTCGGGAACCTATGGGCTAGGAATACATATACCCCTGGGAAAAGATGCAGTGGGGACCATACGGATTCAAGTACACAGGAGGGGACAAGTTGTGCCCTCAGTCACCAGCATGCCACTAATAAAGCCACGTCCACACCTGTTCAAAGCTGACTTCACCTATAAAGAGCAGTTAAAGGGATTGTAAAGGTTCGCATTTTTTCACCTTAATGCATCCTTTGCATTAAGATGAAAAAACATCTGACAATGCCGGCCCCCCAGCCCCCCGTTTTACTTACCTGAACCCTCGAAAGTCCCGCGCTCGCTCCCGACTTCCTCTTCGCCACTCAGCCTGGCCGTTGATTGGCTAGAGTGGATGGATTGAAAGCAGCGCAGCCATTGGCTCGCGCTACTGTCAATCACATCCAATGATGCAGCGTGGCGGGGGGCGGGGCCGAGTGATACAGTCGGCGGTTATAGCCGCCCGTTGTATCTCGGGAGCTCGCCCGCAAGAACTAAACACCATGCGAGAGAGCTGAGACAACCGCCGAGGGACCCCAGGAGACCAGATTCGGGGCCACTCTGTGCAAAACGAGCTGCACAGTGGAGGTAAGTATAACATATTTGTTATTTTTTATTTAAAAAAAAAAAAATACCTTTACAACCCCTTTAAGTATAGAAATGGGGTTTGGAGATAACTGACGAAACAAACCTGACATGTATAATAAGAATGTTTAGGGAAAATGTCACAAATACTGAATGTACAAAAGAGCAGAAATTATATTCAACCACCAAGATGCGAAGTATACCTCCATCTGTTAGAGCGGTCCCAGGTAATTTCACCTGCTTTGTCAGCACCGAGGATAGTGGACAGCAGGTAGGAGACTTATCCCCAACTTACTGCATACAAAATATATCAACTAGTGACCCATCATTCCAGCAGGATTGGTTTCAAAGCCAAAAGAAACAATTAGCTGATGTGTGGTGGATGTGCGGGGATATGAAACTTAGAATCTAACTCCCTCCTAAATGGAAAGGGAGCTGTGCTTTAACCCATTTGCTTCTCCCCTTTTATATGATACCTGTAAGTGATGAGATAAAGTTGCCACAGTTGAAGAAACAACATTTCCGAATGAAAAGGAACGCACCACAAGGATCGTTTGACAATCGAGTCTACATTGATTCCATCGGAGTACCACAAGGAGTCCCTAATGAATTCAGAGCACAATACCAAATATCCGCCAGATCTTTTTGTGGATTCAACCTAACAAAAATATTGATTGGATAAACTACATCTACTATAACAAGCAAAGGTTTGTGAAGTATACCAGAGATGCCCTTAAAGGGGTAGCCAGCCAACTGGATGCAAGCTAATTGAAAGCCTGGCAGAATCGTATTGCTCTTGATATGCCGTTGGCAGAGAAGGAAGGGGTGTGCAAGATGTTCGGAACCTTTTGTTGCACCTTCATTCCTAACAATACAGCCCCCGATGGTAGCATAACGAAGGCCCTGCAAGGATTGCAGATGCTGTTCGAAGAATTGGCTGAAAACTCTGGTGTGGAAGATCCTCTAGCTGGACTCTTTGAGACATGATTTGGTAAATGGGGCGAACTGGTGAGAAATGTGTTAATCTCAATAGTGATGGCAGCCACAGTACTGAAACTGTGTGGTTGCTGTTGCATTCCCTGTGTCCAAGGACTCCTTCAACAGTTCATTGACACATCCTTGATAAAGGACTATGTTTCTCCAAAAAGATCTAAATTAACTCTATTCTGGACTTCATTCTGAAACAGATGTGGATGATTATAAGAACTTTACCCCTGACTCATGTGTGAACTATATGATGGACCTTGGTGAAATCCTGAAAGCTGAAGTACTGAAAGAACTGTCATAAATGAGTATAAACGGGGGGAAATGTTAGAGAATTTAGATTCTTATTGTATAATCATTTATGTATGTTTGCAAAAGAGTAGTAGAATTTCATATTGACCAATATATATTTTATGTTATTCTGTAGATATAGAAATTCTTGAACTTTAGATAACCTCTCTGCTTCATGCTGATATTTTTACTGGGTGAAAGTTCATTAGAATAGATTCAAGTTATACAGAATTGTCTCAAGTCCTTGAAATCTATATAACTCACAGAGATAAGATAAGTTCATCTTACACAGGTGGTTTAGAAATAATTACCGTATGTGGAATATGGGAAAGTTGTGTACAGTACATTAATTAAGTTTGACAGGGTTAAACAAACAAAGGTCTGCTTGAGCCCTCATTAAAACTGTTAAAATACATAGTGAGACATACTGTAACACATTTGGTGGGGTTATTGAAAGTTCATTCTCCCAAAGTCGTGAATCTGTTATCCTTGACACAGCTGGGTGTCATATTGCCTCTACACAGGTAGGAATTCTGGGATGAATAAGTTTGTCTGGTTGTAGAACAGGTGTCAGATTTATGGATAGTTACATTGACGTTGATTTTACCAACCAATCATATCTAGGAGAGATGGCTAAGATAAGGCTTGTAAAAGGGTATATAAATGCAAGTTCTACAATTGGTAGACAGACAAGTCAGATAGGAGCTCATAAGGCTGAAATCTATGTATGCTGCCCTATTGCATGGAACAGAGAGGTCAGAACCAGTGGGCAATTATCTGTTCAAATAGGCATCTATCAGGATGACTGTCTATGCAGCCCTATTGCATGGGTGACAGGCAGTCAGAACCAATAGGCAAATATCTGTCCTTTTGTTGTAACTTGTCTTCTCGTACGAGTCAAATAAAGAAAACTTCTTAATTTGATCCAGAGTGTAGTCGCAGGTGAATTTCGCTCACAATTCCAAAGGAGATGTAACACTGCCAGATCCCAGGCACTACTGATGAATGTCATAAAGATGCCTATGTTATCTTCCCTTTGGATTACAAATGTGTTTTGTGTGATGTCAAGGACGCTATGCTGAAAGCCACTTCACACACTCACATACAAGTTGTTGCTAGTGGAGAACATTCCAGAGAGCTGTACTGCCCAGACTGTGCTGGACTAAATGCTGCTGGCAGATACAGGGAGTGCCCACCTGAGCCACGTTGGCTAAAAGTTGAGGTTGTTGGGATGATCCGCCCTCAAGGGCAACCTGTGATCTTCAGCAGGTTGTTGCTTTTCTCAAGTGATGAATAAAATCTTTTGTCCCCGGCTGTTATGTGGATAGACTGAGGATACCATTGCAAGGGGACCTATGTCTCAAAGTGCGGTCCCTTGCACCATGGCTTAGCTGCCTAGTGTCTGAAATGCAGCTGTGTCTTCAAGTCCCCAGAGTTGTCCCTGAAGGGGGGAAACTGCTGGGAAGTATAGTCCACCCCGAGTACAATTGATGAACCGTGACATGTCATGGACACTGGGTGTATAGTCAGTTAGACTAGGCTGTAATAAAGGGGTAAATTCCCACCATTCATGTGAATAATGGACTAACCCATATATCTGAACTGTTTCTAGTGTTGGTCACCAGGTGGCATGAGCGGTTCTGACCTGAGTGAACTTTCACACTTGGGTGATTTACAAAACTTTTGCGTCATCAGTAGAGGCACATGCTGAGGCGCAAAGTACAATTTCATATTTACAAAACATTTGCGCTGGTAACAGAGCGCTAATCCCCATTTACTACAGCGACCTCGGCGCACGGGAGAATGAAATCTGAGCGCCACTATGGAAATGGCGCACGGCATCTTCGATTCAATATTAACAGAAAATGGAGGTGCCAATATTATGGGGTGATGTGAGGAAATATAGTAGCAACTGCCCAAGTAACAAATATGCCCAAAATAGGATGAGAAAGTAACTTTTTCTGAGCAAGCCTGCTGAGCCTGCAAGTACCAAAAAAGAGAGAGATAGATCTCCCAAGAGGACCACTTCTAGGACACGGTGATTGATTTAAAAAGTTTTAATAAATTGAAAAAAAACACACAAACAAATTAATGAAAAAGGAGACTAGTACCGTATTTATCGGCGTATAACACGCACTTTTTTTCCCCTTAAAATCAGGGGAAAATCGTGGGTGCGTGTTCTACGCCGATCCCCGCTAATTTTGATCGGTCGGGGCAATTGCCGCTGACATACACATACCTTGTAGATTTAAATATGGCGCCGCGGAGTTTGCAGTGATTCGGCGGCGCACAGTGACTGGGTGGAGCCGAGATACACATAGCCGAGTGTACTCGGCTCCGCCCAGTCACTGTGATCTCGGCGGTGCTCGTTCAGCTCCGCCGAGTCCCTGCGAACTCCGCGGCACCATATTTAAATCTGTAATGGACACTGGGGGCAAGGCTGAAATGACAAGGCTGCACTGGGGCAAAGCTGCACTGACAAGGCTGCACTGGGGCAAAGCTGCACTGACAAGGCTGCACTGGGGCAAAGCTGCACTGACAAGGCTGCACTGGGGCAAAGCTGCACTGACAAGGCTGCACTGGGGCAAAGCTGCACTGACAAGGCTGCACTGGGGCAAAGCTGCACTGACAAGGCTGCACTGGGGCAAAGGCTGCACTGACACTGAAAAGGATGCAATGACACGGACAAGGCTGCAGATGGACACTGATAATGCTGCATTGATGGGCATTTTTAATGTAAGTTTTTTTCCTTAAAATTCTCTCCTAAACTTGGGGTGCGTGTTATACGACGATAAATACGGTAATTTACCTCACAGGTAGTTTAAAAATAGGACAACGTTGTCATATATTAAAAAGAAGGGGAATTGCAGCTGCGCATACCATATACACCCACATTCACAATACTGAAACAATCACTTTAGTCAGATATTAGCACCTGTAATTGCAGACTTAAATAATAATATAGAGCTCAGTTCACAGAAGCCAAATTTGAGTACCGATGCAGTTACAGAGCAGCTTGGTTGCAGACTAAAAATAGTGAGTCAAGGAACCCATATAAATATGGTTGGTATTGGACGGGTTGGTGAGTTTGTTGCCGTCATATACTCAAAAAGCACAGGGTATCATTTTGCTGTCCACATATGGATGGTCATCAGTCCCTTTTAGCTTTGAATAGCTAGACAGATTTCACCTGGTGAAGCAGGGAGGTGATTATATTGAAGCTGAAATAATCAGACGGAACAGACACAGGCATAGAGTCACTTTAACAGTATGGATACATCTCCAAAGGCCATCAGATGGGGAGGTAAAAGGCCGGGGGACAGGAACACACACAACTGTGTAAATAAACTTAGTTCAAGACACGCTCACCATGTCATACATCCCGGTCATTTCCCTGTACCTCTACCCATCGGTCCAGATTGAACCATGCTCAGAAAGAGCCAATCTCCTGATGCCTTGAGGTTTCTGCTATGTATAAAGTGCCGTTCATGCAGATTTGTTGATTCCAGTCATTGGATTAAAAGCGGTCGTTCCTCTACCATCTTACTGCTTCACCTGTGGAGCAAACAGGCAATCCCCCACCCAACGTGCTGACGTCACGTTGATGCGTTTCACTAACAAATCAACGCTAGTTTCCTCAGAGCTGGGAGGGGTTTTGGTAGCTGGGCTTAAACAGTCTCAAAATCCCAGCTGTAATACCTGTGTTTGACCACTAGATGTCACCCACACCACCTCCCATACTTAACATTCAGCATAGGAATTATTGAGTGCTCTGGCTTATATAGTCAGCCACAAGGAGGAACCTTATACTAGAAACAGCATTTTGAACCTGAAGGGCGAACTATCGCTCTTCCCTTGTTCATTTTAGACATATTAGCGTAAATTGTGTCATAAGTAGAGGTCTTTTCCAAAGAAATTAACATTTAAACATGAAAAGTAAGAAAACATTAAACTTTCATACTTCACTGGAGCTGAAGAGCACACTGTCGTTCTTCACTAGTCGCTTTGACCACATTAATGTGAATTGCACCACCAAAAGGGGGGTGGGGGAGAGAGGGGAGGGAGGGAAAACACCTAAATACCAAGAGCTAGAAGCATATTGGCTAAACTGCTTCACTGATTGCAAAAAAGTATGGTCTTAACATTTTTGGACCTGAAGAGTGAACTATCACTCTTCCCTTGTTCATTTTTAGTTATATTAGCATATATTGCACCATAAGCAGAGGCATTTTCCAAGGAATTGACACTTAAAACATGAAGGGCAAGAAAAATATATTGATTTTCATGCTTCACTAGAATTGAAGAGCAAGCTGTTGCTCTTCATTAGTTGATTTAACCGCATTAGTGTGAATTGTGCCATCAAGAGGAGGCGAACGGGAGTGGGCAGCACCTAGATACCCAAAGCGAGAGGCATAGTAGCTGACTTGCCTCACTAATTGCAAAAATGCATTATCTTTCTAAAAAAGGCTGTAGGTTGCACTCGTTCAAGCCCAGCGCCATGGAATTCAAGTAATAAATCCACATTTTCTCTGTTTGTAGGAGAATAGTGTCAAAATCTACTTTTCTTGGGGGTAGATTTAGCATATAAATTACTTTCACCTTTTAACCCTTTTGGGTCACCATCATGGAATTGGGCAAAATGCAGGGAGATAGGGCGATCGTCATCCTTTTTATTCTTGATGCCACCGATGTGTTCGCCAATTCTAATGTGGAGTTGTCGTTTAGTTTTACCGACATAGATTTTGTTACAAGGACATGTAAGCATGTAAATGAATCTAGTAGTTGAGCAATTCACAAACTGTTTAATTTTATATTCTTTACCTCCGCATGAATTGGTGAACACATCGGTTTTATGCACATACAGTGGGGACGGAAAGTATTCAGACCCCCTTAAATTTTTCACTCTTTGTTATTGCAGCCATTTGCTAAAATCATTTAAGTTCATTTTTTTTCCTCATTGAAATGTACACACAGCACCCCATATTGACAGAAAAACACAGAATTGTTGACATTTTTGCAGATTTATTAAAAAAGAAAAACTGAAATATCACATGGTCCTAAGTATTCAGACCCTTTGCTCAGTATTTAGTAGAAGCACCCTTTTGATCTAATACAGCCTTGAGTCTTTTTGGGAAAGATGCAACAAGTTTTTCACACCCGGATTTGGGGATTCTCTGCCATTCCTTCTTGCAGATCCTCTCCAGTTCTGTCAGGTTGGATGGTAAACAGCCATTTTTAGGTCTCTCCAGAGATGCTTAATTGGGTTTAAGTCAGGGTTCTGGCTGGGCCATTCAAGAACAGTCACGGAGTTGTTGTGAAGCCACTCCTTCGTTATTTTAGCTGTGTGCTTAGGGTCATTGTCTTGTTGGAAGGTAAACCTTCGGCCCAGTCTGAGATTCTGAGCACTCTGGAGAAGGTTTTCGTCCAGGATATCCCTGTACTTGGCCGCATCTCATCTCTCTCGAATGCAACCAGTCATCCTGTCCCTGCAGCTCAAAAACACACCACAGCATGATGCTGCCACCACCTGGGACTGTATTGGACAGGTGATGAGCAGTGCCTGGTTTTCTCCACACATACCTCTTAGAATTAAGGCCAAAAAGTTCTATTTTGGTCTCATCAGCCCAGAGAATCTTATTTCTTACCATCTTGGAATCCTTCAGGTGTTTTTTAGCAAACTCCATGCAGGCTTTCATGTGTCTTGCACTGAAGAGAGGATTCCGTCGGGCCACTCTGCCATAAAGCCCCGACTGGTGGAGAGCTGCAGTGATGGTTGACTTTCTACAACTTTCTCCCATCTCCCGACTGCATCTCTGGAGCTCAGCCACAGTGATCTTTGGGTTCTTCTTTACCTCTCTCACCAAGGCTATCCTCCCCCAATAGCTTAGTTTGGCCGGACGGCCAGCTCTAGGAAGGGTTCTGGTCATCCCAAACGTCTTCCATTTAAGGATTATGGAGGCCACTGTGCTCTTAGGAACCTTAGGTGCAGCAGAAATTTTTTTGTAACCTTGGCCAGATCTGTGCCTTGCCACAATTCTGTCTGAGCTCTTCAGGCAGTTCCTTTGACCTCATGATTCTCATTTGCTCTGACATGCACTATGAGCTGTAAGATCTTATATAGACAGGTGTGTGGCTTTCCTAATCAAGTCCATTCAGTATAATCAAACACAGCTGGACTCAAATGAAGGTGTAGAACCATCTCAAGGATGATCAGAAGAAATGGACAGCACCGAAGTTAAATATATGAATGTCACAGCAAAGGGTCTGAATACTTAGGACCATGTGATATTTCAGTTTTTCTTTTTTAATAAATATGCAAAAATGTCAACAATTCTGCGTTTTTCTGTCAATATGGGGTGCTGTGTGTACATTAATGAGGACAAAAAATGAACTTAAATTATTTTAGCAAATGGCTGCAATATAACAAAGAGTGAAAAATGTAAGGTGGTCTGAATACTTTCCGTCCCCACTGTATTTACAAATGTTGCAATGCCCGCAGGCATGCATTCCAGCTGGTGGTTTTGAGCTTGTGAGCCAGTTCTTATTTTCAGTCCTTTTATATTCGGAATGGACCAGGTACATGTCCTCTGCTTCTTCAAAAAATGTGTTTCTTTAGAACAATTCCTCTTGATCCTGAGGAACTGCCCAGTTGGTATTCCATAGATGAGCGATTTTGGGTGATTGCTTTGGGCCAGGAGAAGGGTATTTGCTGCCGTTTCCTTACGGTAGGTTCGTGTCACTATCCCCTTATTGGCCTTAGTTAGTTGTAGGTCTAAGAAAGGTAGTGTTTCCTCATGGTAAGTATGGGTCAGTTTGATATTCCTATCATTACTGTTGAGTTGGGACAAAAAGTCCTTCAGTTGTTCAACAGTGCCCCCTCATATCATGAGGACATCATTGGTGTACCTCAGCCACAGACGGCAGTGGCTGAGGTACATCGAGGATTTAAACACCACTTCCTCCTCCCAGAGGCCCAGGTCGAGTCACGCATATGACGGAGCCCAGGGTGCCCCCATACACGTGCCCCTTAACTGGTGATAGCATTTTCCGAGGAACTAAAAAAAGTTGTTGATGAGCATAAATTCTAACAACTCAACCAAAAATTCATTATGTGGGGGGTATTCTTGTCCCAAGAAATATACTATTGCTGCAATCCCCCATTCATTGGGAATCGATGTGTATAAACTTTCAACATAGTTTCCCATCCTCTGGGACATTCAAATGTAACAATTTTATAAGAACATCCCTACTATCTTTTACAAAAGGAGGGAAGATGAGTTACCATGGCTTTAATTAGGGAGTCTACATATTTCCCCAAATTTTCAAGTGGGCCCTTCATAGCTGAAACAATGGGCCTCCCAGGGGGGGTAGGTTAAGGATTTATGTAATTTAGGTATGATATAAAAAGGTCGGGATGGTAAGGTCCTCGACCCTTAAAAAAAAAAAAAAAAAATCACACTCCTTTTTAGTAAGCAGGCCCGCCTCTAAACCTAGTTTAAGTTCAGTATTTAAAGCCCTGCTGTGCCTGCAAGTACATTAAGAACTGCGCAAGATCAATTTAAGCACTGCGCATGCGTTTGTTCACTGCACGGCCAAAATCTTAGCAAATGTCAGCAAATGTAATTGCGTGGGTTAACGGGCGCAACTCTAAACATTTTTTTTTTTTTTTTTTACGCTGGTTCATCTTTATGTTTTTTTTTAAGGATATTTGCACACAGGTCATGTTAGCATGTTACGTTGCCAACATGTGACATGCACCTTGTTAAAATTATGTAAAAAGACTCTGGCTCCTCTAGCTCCTCCTAAAAGGGCATTTAACCTCCCCCCTCTAATGCATATGATTTCCTTGGGCTAGCTTTTGCTTTTAAAAGGGGAACTCCACACTCAACATAGCTGGCTGCCTTTGGGGCATGTTGGGCTCAACCCAACACCAACCACAAAGCACCTTGTACCCACTGGTTTAAAGGGGTTTTCCACATTCCGTGAAGCCCCCCGTCTGCAGCCCCCTCAACCCCAGCCTAGGGTTGTCTGGAAGAGGCCCTTGTCCCCCTGAATATGGAAACAAGGTGGTTGACTTTTGGGATGCCCAAGCCCCTCCTGCCCCCAAGCATGGGCTTGTTTTGCTGTGTGTTTGTTAGTGTGTGGGAGGGGCACAATATTTTTTGATCTTGGTGTGGTATTTTTTACGTGGGGCTCTCATTTTAAGCTTTTACAGACCCAAATGGCCTTGTATGTATTGGGGGGCAGGCTATTTTTGGTTTTGTGTTAAAATCTTGCAGCTGCAATGTCAATTTGTACGTTTTCGCTAAAGCCGTACATCTTTAAAGCAGCATTTTGGATACATGCTAACATGCTACAGATGCACTACTTTACAGGCAGAGTAACCCCACCCCCAAGTTACTAGCTTTAGGGCTAGTTCACTCCATAGAAACGCAGTCCAGATGCGTTCCAGATGCTTTTCTGCATGTGTGTTTTTGATGCGTTCCAGTGCGCTTATGATACATTTTTGGTGCATTTATGATGCAGTCCAGTACTTTTTTCCACCTTATTTTTTCTTAAATAAAGGACATGCTGGATGATGTGCTTAACCACTTCAGCCCCAGAAGGATTTACCCCCTTCCTGACCAGAGCGTTTTTTGCGATTTGGCACTGCGTCGATTTAACTGACAATTGCGCGGTCGTGCGACGTGGCTCCGAAACAAAAAATTGACGTCCTTTTTTTCCCATAAATAGAGCTTTCTTTTGGTGGTATTTGATCATCTCTGCGATTTTTATTTTTTGCGCCATAAACAAAATAAGAGCGACAATTTTGAAAAAAAACGCATTATTTTTTACATTTTGCTATAATAATTACCCCCCAAAAAATATATAAAAAAACATTTTTTTTCCTCAGTTTAGGTCGATCCGTATTCTTCTACATATTTTTGGTAAAAAAAAAAAAAAAAAAATCGCAATAAACGTTTATTTTTTGTTTGTTTGCGCAAAAGTTATAGCGTTTACAAAATAGGGGATAGTTTTATGGCATTTTTATAAATTTTTTTTTGTTTACTAGTAATGGCGGCAATCAACGATTTTTATTGTGACTGCGACGTTATGGCGGACATTTGACACATTTTTGGGACCATTGTCATTTATACAGCAATCAGTGCTATAAAAATGCATTGGTTCCTGTATAAATGACACTGGCAGTGAAGGGGTTAACCACTAGGGGGCGGGGAGGGGTTAAGTGTGTTCTAGGGGAGTGATTTCTAACTGTCAGGGGGATGGGCTGGTGTGTGACGTCACTGATCTCTGCTCTGATGACAGTGAGCAGAGATCGAGTGACACTTGTCACTAGGCAGAACAGGGAGGTGCTGTTTACAACGGCATCTCCCCGTTCGTCCTCTCCGTGAGGCGATCACGGGTATGCCCACGGTGATCGAGTCCACGGGACCCGACTCACGGAGATTGCGGCAGGCGCGCGTGCGCACACGGCGGCAAATTTAAAGTAACGTACGGGTACGTTACTTTGCACAGCCGTGCCATTCTGCCGATGTAAATGTACAGGAGCCGGTCGGGAACCGGTTAATTTTGGACAGGGGGGTGGCTTATTTTGTGCTAGCTGCATTTGGGTTGGTCTGGGCATGCTCACGGACTTTGCTTTTTTTGTGTTTTTTGTGTGTGAACAGCACTTGGATGCTTCTGGGCGTGCTCAGAGAGTGTGTTTTTTGGGTTAGTAATTTAAGGACATCCATAACAGATGTACCCACTTCAAGTTCAGTCTCTACATTAGGTGAACTTGCATTTTGTGCGTTTCATGGACTGTGCATGTGTTTTCAATTGCCTCATTAGCACACAAACCTATGTTATATAAAGTTTGCAGATATCATTCTTTACCTTGCCCTGAAAAGAGGCAAGATTGTGTGTGTGGGGGGGCAGGCAAGAGAGTACATTTGGGTGTCCTTATTGAGTTTGTAACGCATGTTTTTTTCTCTTTGTATTTTGTTTGTTATGTCTTTGCAAAACATGTGTTTTTGAGCAAGTTTTTTTACTTTGGTTTATTGTATTTTTTTGGGTGGGGGATATTTTCCCCTGAAATATTTTTGATGTTGTCAATGTGTCGTTTGTAGGTTGTACACTTTGATTTAATTGTCTGTGCTGCATTATTTTGCAAAATCTCTCTCATAATGTTGTGACTAATGTTTAAAACCTTAATAGATATCCATTTGTGGGTGCAGTCCTTTTAACTCCTGTTAATTTCCAATGCAAAATAGTCAGACCTCAAAAACCATATTCTGTTAGTGTCTCAAATTAACATACCGTATATACTTGAGTATAAGCCGAGTTTTTCAGCACATTTTTTTGTGCTGAAAGTGTCCCCCCTGGCTTATACTCGAGTCACTGTGCCCAGCTTCATACCTGATCAGCCGTGTCATGCTCAGACGGCAGCCGACCAGTGTTCAATAGCCGCACCTCCTCCTCGTTCTCGTCCGTGATAGGGGAACACTCAGTTTCCCAGCAGTGAGTTAGTGTTCAGTGTTCTGCCTATCACGGACGTCCTCTCATCCTCATCCCATGGACAAGGAGGAGAGGATGTCCGTGATAGGCAGAACACTGACTGCAGGGAAACTGAGTGTTCCGCCTATCACAGACGAGGAGAAGGCACGGCTTTTGAACACTGGATGGCCGCCGTCCGACTGCATGACACGGCTGATCAGGTAGGCAGATCGGCAGGGCTGCTGATAAGGGGGTAAGGTGAGACTGTACATAAGGGTTGCTGCTATCCCCTTTTAATAGAAGATGGTCCCGTCCTCCTAGCCCGCCCATATAGTTCACTAGCAGGCCGGGAGCAGAGGGAGTTTTCTTTTGGGAGATCATCTGAGCTATCACTGCACTGGCATCCCTTCAGATGAGAAAAAAATCAGCAGACAAGAAAAGTGAGAGAGGGATGATTCTTCTACAGGATTCAATATGGATCAAGCAGCAAGGTAAGGAGCACCAGTGCCCCCCTCCCCCACTGACTGGCAGTGCCTCCAAACTGCCCCCATTAGGCACCAGGACCCCTATCTCCCCTCACTAAGCACCCCCAGTTAGGCATGCAATGGACACAGGTGTGCAGTGGACACAGTGAGGCTCACCCTCGGCTTATACTCGAGTCAATAAGTTTTCCCAGTTTTTTGTGGTAAAAGTAGGTGCCTCAGCTTATATTCGGATCGACTTATACTCGAGTATATACAGTACATGTTTTTTGCTTTCCTTGCTCTTTTCCAAGTCCTGTTTTGTTGACCAATAAAATTTGTAGCAAATTTTAATGGTTTTATGTGTTTTGTTATTTTTCATGTAACAGATTTCCCAGCTGCAGCTTAACTAGGCTGATTGGCATGGCAAAACAGAAAAAAAAAAAAAAAAGGGTGCGATTTGTCTACAAGCTACTTTCCTGTTGCCTTCATGGTAGCATATGCATGGATTGTGCATATGCTGTCATGGATAGTCTCCAGGATTGACTGCGATTTAAAGCACCTGGGCAAGATGAAGGAAAACCTGCAATTATGGCCTGTTGAGGGTACTTGAGGACAGGGTTGAGAACCACTGATTTAGAGCACTGAGCTAAAAATCGAGCTCCAGACAATCCTATTCCAATTGTGGGCATTTGAGGGAAACCAAGTGAGTCTTAGAACCTCTGCTTGTCTTTTTTAGGTTGGGCTTTGTGTCCCTTTTCTTAAGAGCCCTTGCACACTGGGGCGGTTTGCAGGCGCTATTGCGCTAATAATAGCGCCTGCAAACCGCCCCGAAAGTGCCGCTGCATGTATTCCTGTGTGAAAGCCCCGAGGGCTTGCACACTGGAGCGATGCGCTGGCAGGACGGTAATAAAAGTCCTGCTAGCAGCATCTTCGGAGCGGTGAAGGAGCGGTGTGTATACCGCTCCTTTACCGCTCCTGCCCATTGAAATCAATGGGACGGCACGGCTATACCGCCGGCAATGCGCCTCTGCAGAGGCGCTTTGCGGTGGTTTTTAACCCTTTCTCGGCCGCTAGCGGGGGGTAAAACCGCCCCGCTAGCGGCCGCATACCGACGGTAAAACCGCCCCGCTAGCGGCCGCATACCGACGGTAAAACGCCGCTATTAATAGCGGCGTTTTACCGCCGATGCCGCCCCCGCCCCAGTGTGCAAGGGCTCTAAAATTGGCTTCACTTCCTGTCACATAGCCAAAACAGGAAGTGAGGGTATAACCCTACCAATGTCTTTCCTTGGGGACACACAGGTCATTCGAACTAGTAACCCCATTAGGCAAATTTCACTCTAGCACTTTGTTGTGTACTGTACCCATAGGTAAGCCTTATTATAGGCTTAAAGTATTGGAGGGACTATATCCAAGAATTTGCTGAAGAAAAACAGTATTATTAGTAGTAATCAGCATGGGTTTATGAAGAATCATTCCTGCCAGACCAATTGGTTAACATTCTATGAGGAAGTAAGCTGCCATCTGGATAGGGGGAGGCCTGTGGATGTGGTGTTTCTGGGTTTTGCAAAAGCATTCGATACAGTCCCCCATAAATGCTTAATCTACAAGCTGAGGTCTGCAGGCGTGGACCATAAGGTTTGTTCTTGGATAGAAAACTGGTTATAGGGACATGTCCAAAAGGTAGTGATAAACAACGTGTACTCAGTCTGGTCTGGAGTGGTAAGTGGGGTACCCCAAGGCTCTGTCTTGGGACCAATTATGGTTAATTTATTCATAAATAATATAGGAGGATGAGCTACATAGCTCAATCTCAGTTTTTGCGAACAACACAAAAATAAGCAGGGAAATAACTTCACAGCACGGTATATAAATTTTACAGGAAGACCTGAACAAAATAATGGGGTAGGCAACTACATGGCAAATTAGGTTTAATGTGGAGAAATGTAAAGTAATGCTCTTGGGGGTTAAAAACAAACACAAACTACTTACTAGGGGGAGAACCTCTGGGGGAATCAAGGATGGAGAAAGATCTATGGGTTCTTGTAGAAGACAGACTGAGCAATAGCATGCAATGTCAAGCTGCAGCTACCAAAATCGGTAGAATTTTAGCATGCATAGAAAAGGGAATATACTCCAGAGATAAAACTATAATCCTGCCACTTTATAAAACTCTAGTTGGGCCACATCTAGGGTGTTCCATCCAGTTCTGGTCACCAGTTCTAAGAAGGAATGTGCGAAGGGATGGAAAGAGTACAAAGAAGGGCAACGAAAATTTAAAAAGAGGATTTGGAGGACCTCAATTAAATTACGAGGAACTTCTAGAAGCACTACATTTATTCTCGCTGGAGAAGAGACGCTTGAGAGGGGGCATGATAACGATTTACAAATACCTCAATGGTGATCCCAGCATATGAAAAAAACTATTCAGTCTCAGGGAGTGTAAAAGACCACACAATGAGATTGGAGTAGAAGAGCTTTAACCTTAACCACTTGCCGACCGCTGCACACAGATGTATGTCGGCAGAATGACACAGGTAGGCAAATGGGCGTACAGGTACGTCCCTTTAAATTTGCCGCCTTTCGGGCAGAACGAGGCTGTCAGGAAAAGCCCTCTTGCAGTTATCCCAGCAGATTGAGGGTTAAACGAATGCCTGTGCATAGAAGCGCCATCTGGCGCGCTAATAGCGCTAACAAACGTACGTGCATGCGCAATAGCGCCAATAGCGCTAATGGGCGTACGCGCATGCGCAATAGCGCCAATAGGAACATTACTTGGCGCCAAAGATAGGCTATTTAAAGAAGACTGTTCCAATGCTGCCTTGCTGTCCGGTCTACAGCGTTTCCTGAGACCCCTGCTACCTTGTTACCAGTTTTCCTGTATCCAGTACTTACTTGGCTTGTTCCTGACTTACCTGCTTGCTGCCCGCCCCGATCTTGGCTTGGACTATGACTATTCTCTTGGTTTGCCCTTCTGTACCTGATCTGCCCGCCAGTACCTTGACCCGGCTTGTCTGCACCTCCCTGCTATCTGCATCCTGCTACAGTACTACAGTGCACCTCCCTGCTGTCTGCAACCTGCTACAGGACTACAGTGCACCTCCCTATCTGCATCCTGCTACAGTACTACAGTGCACCTCCCTGCTATCTGCATCCTGCTACAGTACTACAGTGCACCTCCCTGCAACCTGCTACAGGACTACAGTGCACCTCCCTGCTGTCTTCATCCGGCTACGGGACTACAGTGCACCTCCCTGTTACCTGCACCCTGCTACAGTACTACAGTGCACCTCCCTGCTGTCTGCAACCTGCTACAGGACTACAGTGCACCTCCCTGCAACCTGCTACAGTACTACAGTGCACCTCCCCTCCCTGCTGTCTGCAACCTGCTACAGGACTACAGTGCACCTCCCTGCAACCTGCTACAGTACTACAGTGCACCTCCCTGCTGTCTGCAACCTGCTACAGGACTACAGTGCACCTCCCTGCAACCTGCTACAGTACTACAGTGCACCTCCCTGCTGCCTGCAACCTGCTACAGGACTACAGCGCACCTCCCTGCTGTCTGCAACCTGCTACAGGACTACGGTGCACCTCCCTGCTGACTACAGGATCCTGCCTTCTACTTCTGTGTTCCAGTCAGGCACTTGTGCCCCTCTGTACTTTCAAGTCCCTGTTCACACCTTCAGGGGTTCTTAAGTCGGAGGCATACGAGAGGCCGTTCTCTGCATTCCGGGCTCCACCTACCAGGTACGTGACAAGGCAGAACAGGGAAATGCCTCTGTTTCATGACAGAGATCTACCCTGTTTCCCCGAAAATAAGACCTAGCGTGATTGTCGGTGATGGCTGCAATATAAGCCCTACCCTGTTTCCCTGAAAATAAGCCCTTCAAGGACTACGGCTTATTTGGGGGGTAGGGCTTATATTGTAGCCATCACAATCACGCTAGGTCTTATTTTCAGGGAAACAGGGTACTGCTCCCTGTCATGTCCTAGGTAGCCTCCCCCACAGTTAGAATCACTCCCTAGGACACACTTAACCCCCTTCATCACCCCCTAGTCTCTCTCTCTCTCTCTCTCTCTCTCTTATTTTTGGGGGATATTATAGCAAAAAATATTTTCAAAATTGTCGCTCTTTTTTTGTCTATAGCACAAAAAATAAAAACCGCAGAGGTGATCAAATACCACCAAAAGAAAGCTTTATTTGTGGGGGGGGGGGGGGGGGAAGGACGTCAATTTTGTTTGGGTACAATGTCACACGACCGCGCAATTGTCAGTTAAAGTGTCGCAGTGCCGAATTGCAAAAAGTGGTCTGGTCTGGTCAGAAAGGGGGTAAAATCTTCCGGGGCTGAAATGGTTAAGCTGAGCAGGGGTTTTTTCACTGTTAGGTTGACAAGGATGTGTAACTCTCCTCCACAAGTGGTGGTGCCAGTGAGGAGTATTGATATTTTTAAAAGATTCTTGGATGTGCATCTTAAAGAACACAACATACAGGGATATGGGAAGTGATAGCGACACTGACACGTGTACACCTACACAGGTTGAACTGAATGGACTATTGTTTTTATTCAACATTAACAACTATCTAACAAATACCATGATGTTAAGGTCTCCAGCAGGGACAACCAGCTGCATTTCAAAGTGGAGGTATCCATAGAAAAGTAAGGGGATGCCAGGGATTGGCCAGGGCAGGTCTCATCAGGCCCGCACAATACTGATTTCAGGGATGTCTCCCCCAATCATAGCCACCTGTGGCTAATGCCACCAACTCCTGGTTGCCAAGTCCACCGCCTAGAGGGAGAGGATTCCCTGGTCAGTGAAACTTTAGAGTGACAGTGTAACTAGATTAACATAATGGCCGGGGGTGTGGCCGGGATGTGAGCCCGAGAAGAATGTGGTGCTGGAGCTCCAATCCTGCCTTTTCTCTGACACCATCCTCAGCCCATGTTTTCCATTCCTGTACCTGTGAACCGGTGCACATGCTCTCAGGTGATCTCCTCAGCACTACAGTGCCGGACTGATGGCTCCGATCAAGCTGCGCTCCACACTGAGCACTCCCCGCCCTTCTTCCTCAACGGCTATCTCGACAAGGAATCCCCATTCAGCGCCGACATCCTGGTGGCGATCACTACCTGCAAGGAAACCCTGACTGCCAAGATTGATTTCCTGTCAACAGATATCAGCCTTATCCACAATGACTTGGACAAGTTCAGGTCCAGAGTCTCTGAAGCGGAGGATCGCATCTCAGTAGTGGAGGATGCGGTACGCTCTGACTCCTGCAGGCTCTCTAGCTACAGGTCAATTCGCTGGAGGAGCGAACCATTTACACTAAAACCCGGAGGAACAACAACTGCATCGTGGGCCTTCCAGAGGAGGCTGAGAGGACCAAGCCTGTAGAGTTGCCGAGCAACTCCTGACCAATTTATCCTACACCTGGGCCCCACCCCCCCCCCTCTACCCACATCCTTTCCTCCTTCGCCTGCTTAATTGCAGAGACTGCGACCATATCCTGCTCTTCTCTGATTATTCACCATAAGCTGCTCTTCTCTGATTATTCACAGGAGGTGAAACAGTACTGCAAGTCCTTCACAGAAGAAGTATACAATTGGCTCCGGGATAAAGCTATCCTTGGGCTCATCAACTAACACGCTCTCTCTGTAATGTTTGCAAATAAGAAATCAGAATGACTGTAAACCATGCATATATGGATTTGACTGACCATTTCAGTAAAGCATTGAAAAGGTCTTATTCCTCTTCAGGAATCGTCCTTTTCCTAACCACTATGTAGCACCCTCCTAGATAGGTGCTAGGATTAGTTAGATTTAGTGCTGGCTCACAATGTTCAGTGGAGTAGGGTGTGTTTTTCTTAGGCAAATTTAGCTTGCCTCACTGTAACCAGTGTGCTGATTAATTAGGTCACTTCAGTGTTCTCAGCTGCTGCTAGTCTGTTTGCTCCCTCTGCCTTCCTGAAAGCTGTAGAATTCTCTGGAGCATAGTTGTGGAGCTATGCAGATGGCAGTATAAATATTTATGCAAACCTGGGCAATCCTGGGGAGCAGGGCCCTGAAGGGTGCTGGGAGTCTGCATAAATACTCAGACATTGGGCTTCTGGGTCTTTTCCTGCAGAGGATCAGTCCAGCCTGGAGGGCTGCTGCCATGTGCTTGCTCTTCATGAGGCCTCGGGTGGGCGACCTGAGGGTCTGGATGCTGAAGTTCCAGAGAGCTGACTGAGGGGCTGGCTTCTGAAAATCTAGTCTGGTATCACTGGAGAAAGGTGTCGCTTGTAAGCTGGAAGGAGGCAACCAACTGTCCCTGGACATTTTGTAAGTACAGACTGTTGTGAGAGATCTTAGAAACTTGTGGGCTTCTGCCACCCCTACAGAGTCAGCTGTGTGTTTGTTGAAAGGGGACATTGGCTTGTGTCCTGAAGAGCTCAGTCTGATTCCTTGTGAAGGGACTCTGCTCTTGTTGCTCTAAAGAAAGGAGTCTGCAGTTAACCGTTTCTACTACAAAGCCAAGTCCACAGTTTGCTGTAAGCAATGACCTCTGCTTCAGCTTTTCAGAAAGGAGTTGTCTTCAAGTTGTACATATTGCTGTTTTTGGAGTATCCCACTCAATTCCCTCAACCCTATCCAAGTTCTCCAGCAATAACCCCCCCCCCCTTCCCCACACTGGTTCTTGAGGAAAAGTGTGGCTGAGATCATGTGCCTGGCTGCGGGGCAATCCACTGGGGGAGAGCCTGGGCAAAATTTCAAGCAGCTCCTACAGGAGTAATGCTACATATTTCGGGAAATTCTCCTGCTAACAAAAGATGTGTCAGTGTGGGCTGTCATGGGACTCATTGCTGCAAGGCCTGTAGTGGATATGTGGAAGCACACCTGGAGAATATTGTTCAGGCCAGGCCTGGCATCTCTGAAAAGGTGAGCTCAAGTGAAAGCGCAAGCTATAGCATAGTCTGAAGTTCCCATGTACCCTAAAGAGCCCCAGGCCCAGAGTATCTCACTGTTGAATCAATTCCTTGTCCAAAGCTTGAATGGGTTAAGATTACACATGGTGACCATGCAGACCAACATGTGGCACCCTACCAGAGCACATCACCTGATGTCATGAGCAGGATCAGTGTTGCCAAATGTCAGTAAATTTACAGTCTGTAAAAATACCCGGATTTCTCTGATCCATAAAGGTCTGTGGACATTATTAGTTGCTAGGACAGCTTGACGCCCTAGCAACCAATTGTGTGTATGCACAAGCCCCAACAGAGGAGGAGGAGGATGTAAATTCCTCCTCTCTCCCTCTCAGGCCCCAGCTTTCGCCCTGCTGAGAATGGAACAGGGAGAGGGCCTGGAGTGACTGCAGATGCAAGGCAGTGTAATCGGGCAGTGGGGTGACAGGCATATTGTGAAGGTAAAAGGTATAAAATAGCAGCAGGAGAGATGGCTGGCTGAGTGCACTGAGTGAGATGGTAGGCAAAACATCAGCATGACTGGTGGAATAAACAGCAGTGGGATGGGTGGCTGGCAAAGTTAACTTAGCGGGGTGGAAGGCAGTATTGCGAAGCATTGGAGTGACAGGTGGAATAAACAGCAAAGGGATTGGCAGACAGTGTGAACATTAGCAGCTGCGGTGCAAACATCAACAGGATGGATCTCTAGTTGAGTTCGGCAAAGCAGGATGGAGTACAGTATGAACTTACAGGCAGAGTGTACAGCAGAGCAGGATGGGATGAAATGCAAGTAGCATGTCTGGCAGAATCCTGTAGTGTGTCTGTAGGCTCTGACCATCTCCTCTAGTGTGTTTGTCATGCCTTCTTTAATAAGGCTTGTAATTTTCCTATTGACTCTTTGATTTAATTAGATTGCTCTATGCTGCCATCTAGTGGTCATTTTGTATAACTGTGCTATATCTATTTCAAAGTAGTTATTTAGAATAGCTGGTTAGATTTGGTACATGCAAGCCTCCGTACTTTCAATCCCATCAGGCCTTGCATCAGCTTCCTCCAGTCTTTTCCTATTTCCTTTCTATGAAGCAAGTACATCTGCTGCTAAGCTCTATGCTAGCCATCCAGATTCATCATCGGTATGTTTATTAATTGTGTCTTTAGCTAGACAGATAGGGAGACACTAATTGTGTGATCTTTATTAATTGCATTTTGTCTGTATCTGTTACAGTTTTACTCTATCTTGTATCAAAAAAAGTTCAAAAGGATTCTGCGCCTACTGGAATGCATTGGTATGAGAGGAGTTAACAGTGTGCCAAAATACACCTCAGTCACGTGTAGTGAGGGGCATAACAGTAAAACGAAGGCTTCTAAGCACGGCTAGCATCCAGTTTCTCAGTTGACCACCACTGGAATGCCATCTCTCACCAAGCGCTATGTCCACACAATAAATGGAGTGCATGAGAGTCAGAACAAGCTTTGTGGTTTAAAGTGGACCTGTCATCATGGGCCCTCTCTCACATATGCTGCAGCCCCTACAACCCCTTTATAAAGCAATCTGTGGTGAATTGCTTTGCAGAGGCAGTTTACAGGCACTCAGGAGGCAAAACTGCTGGCTCCAGAATGTCTTTTTTTGCTGAATAGGAATTTTGAATTGAAAGTCTGTCACAACTAGGGATGAGCCGAACACCCCCCGGTTCGGTTCGCAGCAGAACATGCAAAAAGTTTGTTTGAACACCATTAAAGCCTATAGGAAAATAATGTGAAAAACCAAAAGTGATAATTTTAAAGGATTATATGCAAGTTATTGCCATAAAAAGTGTTTGGCGACCCGGGTTCTGCCCCAGGGGACATGTATCAATGCAAAAAAAAAAAAGTTTTTTAAAAAAATGGCTGTTTTTTCAGGAGCAGTGATTTTAATAATGCTTAAAGTGAAACAATAAAAATAAAATATTCCTTTAAATATCATGCTTGGAGGGTGTCTATAGTATGCCTGTAAAGTGGCACAGTTTTCCCGTATTTGGAACATTACAACAGAAGTATATATACTGTACGGCCTGCCCTATATACTCTGCAGAAATATGGGCCTTAGGTGTTGGTGGTACCAGAACACTGTAACCCCTCACGGAATCTCTTGGTGGGTGCAGCAACGGGCCCTGCTGTGAAATATTAGATCAAAAATTGTAATTACAATACAGTGCAGCCATAGGGCAGTTGCTACTACTTTTCTGGTGTTATACACAATACAGTGTAGTGCGGGGTTGCAAAACATACATCATGTCCAAAAGGCCACCAAGGAGAGGCAGATGCTCACAGGCCACTAAAAGAGGGCAAGCAGGCTCTGTGTCTACAGTGCTGGTCGTGGACATGGTGCATCCTCTGCAGGTGGCCATGGGGCATACTTGTCCTATTTCTCTGCTCCTAGACGTGTTATTGAGCTAGAACATGCAGAAGAGTTGGAGTGGATAACAAAGCCGTCCTCGTCCTCCTCATCCTCAGTCACCCAGGCTCAGAGCAGTTTGCTTTCCTATGCAGCTGCCAAAGCGGCCTATTCCACCGGCTTCTTGTCCACAGTCACTCCTTCTGTAGCCCCACCATCATGCACGGAGGAGTCCCCCGAACTATTAGACCACAGTGTCGGGTACATGCTGCTTGAGGATGCGCAGCGATTTGAAGGCTCCGATGTTGGTTCCCAGGTTGAGGAAGGGAGTAACGTGAGCCTAGAGAGAGGGGGTGCCCAAGAAGGACAAAAAACTGCCAGTCATGTTCCCCCAGCTGCAGCATAGTGCCAAGTTTGTTCCAGTGACGAGGAGGGAAGGGATGATGAGGTCACTGACTCTACTTGGGTGCCTGATAGAAGAGAGGAGGAGGAGGCATAACTCCAACGAGGAAGGATGTCCTCTAGGGAGCAGCTCAAGGGCAGCCACCCTACTGCTTCATACTGCAGAGTTCTGCAGGTGCAGGGCACTGCTGACTCCCGCTGATTTTGAAAAGTTCCTCGGTGTGGGCCTTTTTTGACACGTGTGCAGCAGATCGCACCGTTGCTGTTTGCAACCTATGTCTGAAGCGAATCAAGCGTGGCCAGAACAGCAGCCGCTTGGGCACCACATGCTTGACCAGACATATGACGACCTCCCATGCAGTCCATTTCCCACATACTATATTTGAGATTTAATATCTCTCAGATATGATTTGGGTTAACTGAGAGTTCTTTGACCGTGAGTGAAAACTTTAACACAATAACAACAATTATTGGTGAGTAGTTGAAAGGCTAGCTAATACACAACCATCTATCTATAGTCTACACCAAGGGAGAAAATATTAGGTTAAAATAAGAGAATTACATGAAGGAATAGCGCATATTCCTTAAAACATTATTCTACAAACATATTTAGTTACAAGTAAAATGCAGACCTTTTTCCATAATTACCCTTTGCACCAAGGTTCCATTCTGATGGCTGCTCTCCCATAAAAGTGTGCATTTCCCTCCCATCTAATCTGTGTTTATCATTACAGGCTGATGCCTCATTGGTTGACTTGGTGACTCCGATTGGTGAGCTTCCCTATTCCTGGTTAAGGACTGGCTACATCTCCAATCCCTATACTTTGCATAAGTCAGCCCCCTTTAATGCAAATCCTTGTGACTATTCTGAGCAGGAGATTAACTTGAATTTTCCCGGGAAGTTAGGTATTGATTACGGGTTGGCCTCCCTTCATTCCATATCCCAGCATGGCATCCTTTGAAGTGAGTATGTGTAAAACAATGAGGTTTGGATCTCATTGTTTTTATACAGAAGCCTAGGCACCGACTTGTCTGGTCTACCAGAGATTTCTGTGAAGATAATATGTTCCGCCCTACATAGATACAAGCTAAATGAAATATATTCATAATTACAATATTTTACAGCTATTAATGGAGATTTCACATAAACTCCTAAGGCAATAAGTCCATTGGCAACAGCACTTGAAAGACCCACATCAAAGAAAAAGGCGTAATTCTCCTTGCTCCTCATCTGGGATCTCCAACACCACTATAGTCCTGAATTTGGTGGTGCAGCGGTTCTTGAGCAGGTACCCAGGCTTACAAGATCTCCTGAGGCAGGCCAGAAAAGTCTGTGGTCATTTCCGCTGGTCATACAATGCCAGTGTTCGGCTGGCTAACATTCAAAGGGACTGCAACCTGCCCACCAAACGCCTCATTTGTGACATGCCCACCAGGTAGAACTCAACGTTGGCAATGCTGCAGCGGCTGCACAAGCAGCAGAGGGCCATCAATGAGTACCTGTGTGAGCACAGGGTCAGGGGAGGAGGAGGAGTGTTGCTGGCATGAACGGAGAGATAGTGTGATTTAGATTAAGCAGGCAGTTAGTGGCAGTGTAAAATTTAATATATTTATTACACATACACGCTGCAGCATCCAGTGTAGCCTATATCTACAGTGCAATCCGTGGTGTACTGTTTCTACATAGACAATACAGTGCAGCCGATGTGCAGTTGCTACTACACTTCTGGTGGTGTACACAGTACACAATACAGTGTAGTGTGGTGTTGCAAAACAAAATCCCCATCATGTCCGGAAGGCCACAAAAGGAGAGGCAGATGCTCACAGGCTACTAAAAGAGGGCAAGCAGGCTCTGTGTCTACAGTCAACAGTGCTGGTCGTAACCCCTCACAAATACTCTTGTTGGGTGCAGGTACAGGCCCTGCTGTGAAATATTAGATCAAAAATTGTAATTACATGTCCCTGTTAAACAGGGACAGAAAAATTGGGCCTTAGGCAGTGGTGGGGGGTGCCCTAAACCAAAAATATTGTTGGAAGCTAGTATCATCAAGATTGAAGAGGAATAGGATAGTCACTCAGCATAGGCAGTCTTCAAGGGATCCCACTTCCATAGAAAAAACAATCAGTTACATCAACATGAAGTGCTCGATAACTGCTGATCCAAGACGGATTCATTTTTATGAATGTGAGCCTATCAACTGAGTCTGTGGACAGGCGCACTCTATGATCCTTTACAAACCCTCCAGCAGCACTGAATGTGCGTTCAAAAAGAACGCTGGTTGCAGGACAGGCCAGTAGCTCAATTGCATATTGAGCTAGTTCTGGCCAGTGGTCCATCCTCAAGACCCAGTAACCCAATGGATGCTCTGTTGGAAAGGTCTCCAAGTCTGCTCTTGCCCCTAGATATTCCTGCACCATGTAATGCAGACGTTGGCGATGGTTGCTTGAACCGATCAGACCTTGGCGCCGAGGACTGAAAAATTGTCTAAAAAGGCATCTCGGTCAGCCGGCCACCTTCTCCACCGCTCTTCCTCTGACTGAACGAAGCCTCAGCAACACGTTGTCCAGCACCAGGAAATTGTAGCCTCCCAGGGTCTGGAAATGCATTGCACAAACCTTTCTTCAAGCCCTCCTGAAGATGTTTCATCCTCTGCTCCCTCTGCGAAGGCAGGATGAGTTCTGCAACCTTACCCTTGTAACGTGGATCAAGAAGGGTTGCCAGCCAGCAATGATCCCTCTCCTTGATACCACGAATCCTAGGGTCCTTTCGCAGGCTTTGCAGAATCAGGGAGGCCATGCAGTACAAGTTTGCAGAGGCATTCGATTCTGAGTCCTCTGGATCACTAAGGATCACACGATCTGTAACAACCTCCTCCCAGCCATATACAACTCCTTGTTTTTCTGGGGACTGAAAACCCATCCCTTGAAGACTGCTGCCGAGTGTTATCCTCGTCCTCCTCCTCCTCCGGATAACACTCAGCAGCAGTCTAATATTTCACAGCAGGGCCTGTTCCTGTGCCCAACAAGAGTATCTGTGAGGGGTTGCAGTGTTGTGGCACCACCACCAAAGGCCCAAATTTTTCTGCCCCTGCCCCAGCAGCAGAAAAAAAGGACAAGCGTGCCCTATGGCCACGTGCAGAGGATGCACCATGTCCACGACCAGCACTGTTGACTGTAGACACAGAGCCTGCTTGCCCTCTTTTAGTGGCCTGTGAGCGTCTGCCTCTCCTTGGTGGCCTTCTGGACATGATGGGGATTTTGTTTTGTAACACCACACTACATTGTATTGTGTACACCACCAGAAAAGTAGTATCAACTGCACTACGGCTGCACTGTATTGTATACACCACCAGAAAAGTAGTAGCAACTGCACTATGGCTGCACTGTATTGTGTACACCACCATAAATGTAGTAGCAACTGTATTATGGCTGCACTGTATTGTGTACACCACCAGAAAAGTAGCAGAAACAGTACACCACAGAATGCACTGTAGATATAGGCTACACTGGATGCTGCAGAGTGTGTGTATGTATAGTGTATGTATTATAAAATATATATATATATATATATATATATATTTTATCTAGTGTGTGTGTGTGTGTGTGTGTGTGTGTGTGTGTGTGTGTGTGTGTGTGTGTGTGTGTGTGTGTGTGTGTGTATTATGTATACATACACACACACTAGACTGACTGTATATACATCAAATACACTGCCACTAACTGAATAACCCGCCTGCTTAATCTAAATCACACTATCTCTCCGTCGACGCCATCAACACTACACAGGGCCACCGTGTAGGCAGCCTTATATAGTGTGGGGCATGGACTTAGTCCCCGTGAGCCACGATTGGCCAAAGGTACCCTGCCTTTGGCTAATTATGGCTCTCTTAGCAGAGGGTGCTGGGATTGGCCAAAGCATGCAGGTCAGGTGCATGCTTTGGCCAATCATCATACAGCAATGCACTGCGATCTGGCAGTGCATTATGGGGGCGTTCCTTGGGGCTCAAATTTCCGGCGAACACCCTATAATGTTCGTTCTTCGGCGAACACCCGATGTTCGGGTCGAACTTATGTTCGACCTGAACATTGAGCTCATCCCTAGTCAGAACGGCAAATCATTGTTTTGGCTTGTGACTGTAGCGCAGTCCCATTGACTAAAATGGGCAAGTTTGACAGGCAGTGCCACCTGGGAAACTTGACATGTCAAGTTAAAAATTGCCACACTGTAAAGCTGAGCATGGAGGTCACAGCAATGTGTACAACCCCAAGCAGCCGCTATGTTCATTTAGAGGTAAGTGGTCAGGAGTTGGTTCAGTTTAACCACTTCAATACAGGGTACTTTTACCCCCTTCCTGCGCAGGCCAGTTTTCAGCTTCAGCACTTTGAATGACAATTGCGCGGTCATGCGACACATATGAAATTTTTCAACTTTTTTTTCCTCACAAATAGAGTTTTATTTGGTGGTATTTGATCACCACTGGCTTGTTTATTTTCTGTGATTCAAATAAAAAAAGACCGGAAATTTTTTAGGAAAAAAATTTTTTTTTCTTTGTTTGAGTTATAAAATTTTGTAAATAAGTACATTTTCTCTTTCACTGATGGGCACTGATGAGGCGGCACAGATGAGATGACACTGATGAGATGGCACCAATATGCAGCACTGATGGGCACTGATAGGCAGCACTGATGGGTAGAAATGATGGGCGGCAATGATGGGCACCAGTGACAGATGGCATCAGCATTACTGATGGGCACTGACTGGCATTACTAGGGCACAGATTAGCATATGTGGGTACAGGTGGGCACTGATTGGCATACAGGTGGGCGTCACTGGTGCAGCACTGATGGGCATCACTGGCAGGCATTGCTGATGGGTTTGCATTGATAATCAATGTGCTGATTGACAGCGCAGACCCCCCGTCAGGAGAGCCACCGATCGGCACTCCTCTACCCATGCCTTGTCAGCGTGAATGAAGGAAAGGGGATAAACTGCACTTCCTAGTTGCCACTGATTGGACACAGCTGAGCACGTGGTAAAGAGCCTAAGTTAGAGGCTCTTTACCTAGATTGGAGATGCGGTGTGTCAGATCAACACACCACCGATTGCCACACTGCGTGTCCCCGAGGGGCGTGCATGAGCGGCTTATCCTGCTGGACGTCATAAGACGCCCAGTCAGGATAATGCAACCACTTTCCAGCCGTCATTCTGCTATAGGGTGGGAAGTGGTTATTCATCCACTTTTAAAGACACTGTTAGATGCAATTTGGTTAGAGGAGGGGGTAGGAGTCACCAGTCCGTGAAACTGATCACAGCCACACTGTGAATAATGCTGTATTGCACTGGTGACAGTATGTACAATTTTTAAAAAAAAAATATATGTTTTTTTGTTTTACAAAAAATTGTGACAAAAAGAAAATTACAACTTAAAAAACACATATACACACATACATACATACATACAGTGGGAACAGAAAGTATTCAGACCCCCTTAAATTTTTCACTCTTACTGTTATATTGCAGCCATTTGCTAAAATCATTTAAGTTCATTTTTTGTCCTCATTAATGTACACACAGCACCCCATATTGACAGAGAAACACAGAATTGACATTTTTGCAGATTTATTAAAAAAGAAAAAAACTGAAATATCACATGGTCCTAAGTATTCAGACCCTTTGCTGTGACACTCATAATTAACTCAGGTGCTGTCCCTTTCTTCTGATGATCCTTGAGATGGTTCTACACCTTCATTTGAGTCCAGCTGTGTTTGATTATACTGATTGGACTTGATTAGGAAAGCCACACACCTGTCTATATAAGACCTTAGCCCCGGTTCACACAGGGGCGGCACAACTTGCTGGTCGCCTCACCGAGGCGACCTGCACACGACTTCCACGGCGACTTGCAAAACGACTTCTGTATAGAAGTCTATGCAAGTCGCCTGAAGTCGCCCCAGAAATGCTACAGGAACCTTTTTCTAAGTTGGAGCAACTTGCGTCGCTCCTATTAGAACGGTTCCGTAGTACAGAACGGGAGGCGACTTGTCAGGCAGCTAGGTCGCCTGACAAGTCGCCCCTGTGTGAACCGGCAGTTACAGCTCACAGTGCGTGTCAGAGCAAATGAGAATCATGAGGTCAAAGGAACTGCCTGAAGAGCTCAAAAGACAGAATTGAGACAAGGCACAATTTTACAAAAAAAAATTTTTTTTTGCCAAGATTACAAAAAAAAATTTCTGCTGCGCTTAAGGTTCCTAAGAGCACAGTGGCCTCCATAATCCTTAAATGGAAGACGTTTGGGATGACCATAACCCCTCCTAGAGCTGGCCGTCCGGCCAAATTGAGCTATCGGGGGAGAAGAGCCTTGGTGAGAAACGTAAAGAAGAACCCAAAGATCACTGTGGCTGAGCTCCAGAGATGCAGTCGGGAGATGGGAGTAAGTTGTAGAAAGTCAACCATCACTGCAGCCCTCCACCAGTCGGGTCTTTATGGCAAAGTGGCTCGACGGAAGCCTCTCCTCAGTGCAAGACACATGAAAGCCCGCATGGAGTTTGCTAAAAAAACACCTGAAGGACGCCAAGATGGTGAGAAATAAGATTCTTTGGTCTGATGAGACCAAGATAGAACTTTTTGGCCTTAATTCTAAGCGGTATGTGTGGAGAAAACCAGGCACTGCTCATCACCTGTCCAATACAGTCCCAACAGTGGAGCATGGTGGTGGCAGCATCATGCTGTGGGGGTGTTTTTCAGCTGCAGGGACAGGACAACTGGTTGCAATCGAGGGAAAGATGAATGCGGCCAAGTACAGGGATATCCTGGACTAAAACCTTCTCCAGAGTGCTCAAGACCTCAGACTGGGCCGAAGGTTTACCTTCCAACAAGACAATGACCCTAAGCACACAGATAAAATAACAAAGGAGTGGCTTCACAACAACTCCATGACTGTTCTTGAATGGCCCAGCCAGAGCCCTGACTTAAACCCAATAGAGATCTAAAAATGGCTGTCCACCAACAGGAGAGGATCCTCTGGAGAAGAGCTGCAAGAAGGAATAGCAGAGGATCCCCGAAGCCAGATGTGAAAAACTTGTTTCATCTTTCCCAAAAAGACTCATGGCTGTATTAGATCAAAAGGGTGCATCTACTAAATACTGAGCAAAGGGTCTGAATACTTAGGACCATGTGATATTTCAGTTTTTCTTTTTTAATAAATCTGCAAAAATGTCAACAATTCTGTGTTTTTCTGTCAATATGGGGTGCTGTGTGTACATTAATGAGGGAAAAAAAATGAACTTAAATAATTTTAGCAAATGGCTGCAATATAACAAAGAGTGAAAAATTTGGTCTGAATACTTACTGTGTATGTATGTATGTATGTATGTATGTATGTATGTATGTATATATATATATATATATATATATATATATATATATATATATATATATATATATATATATATATATATATATATATATATGTTTGTGAACTCTATAACTTTCCTACAGACTAAATAATACACACTGATTTGGGTTATTTTTACCAAAAAAAAAGTAGCAGAATACATTTTGTCCTAAATTTTTGGAGAGATTATTCATTTTCAAAGTTGAAACAAAGAAAAATGTGTTTTATTTAATCAAAATTTTCGATTTTTTTTAATTTATTTAGCAAAAAAGAAAAAAAAACAATGGTGATTAATTACCACTAAAAGAAAGCTGCATTTGTGTAAAAAAAAAAATATATAAGGAAACATTTTTTAAATGGGTATAGTGTTGCATGACGCAATTGTTAAAGTGCAACAAGGCAGAAAGCTGAAAAATGTCCTGGGCAGGAAGGGGTAAAAGTGCCTGGTATTGAATGATTAAGGTGCATGTAAACCTTCACATATACCCAGTAAAGTGAACAGCCTCTGATGATGCACAGAGATGAAACAAATTTCCCTACATAAGTTTTACATGCATATCTGCTGTCTTCAGTTTTATATATTCTTTATAAAGTGCACATCGTGATAGAGATTTTCTCTTCCTGTTCAGCACTGGAAGTGGATTCTTGGCATACAGTCAAGACAGCTGATTGGAGGAAAGGCACCCCCCCCCCCCGCCCCCCACATAGGCAGAGACTTGCAGAGCTGTGCCGTGAAAAGACCAGCTATCTGCTAATCTATTTATAGCAACCTCCCTCAACACAAATTTCAGGCTGGTTTTATCTTAGTTGATGGAGAACTTGTCAGAGGTTATCATGCTGATAATAGAGCAACAAATCAGCAAAAACACACAGGAATTAGTGCTTTGGATGAAGATAAGAAAACACTACAAATATATGTGCTTAGGTCAAATTTCATGAATCAGGTTTACATCTACTTTAAGTAATATTTGTATATACTTTTTTGCAGTTTACTATAGCACGATATGGACATCCTTGGTGAGGGATGCAGGACTCTGAACAGCCCCCGTGTGGTACAGGCTACTCCTTGACTTGACACATTCTCTCTGTATTGTTCGTTACTGAGGGATTGAGCCATTACCTGGGCTGTTTATTGTTAGATCAATTGGAAGAATAGCACTGGCAGATTTACATACAGGGGGGTCCCACACCCTCAGCACTACATGGAGGACAGTAACCCCTACTTTAAGCAATTTACCAACATCTTCCAGGATTTTTAATATGGCTGCCACATTTATGAAGACAAGGTAATGCTGGCCGGGTCCAAAGCATCCAAGGCCATAAAGATTGTTACAGATTTGACTGGCTATTTCAGTAAAGCATACTGAAAAGGCTTTCCAATTCTGGAATCCTCTTTCTCCTAATCTCTATTGGAAACCTATTCTGGTAACAAAAACTTGTGCAAATGGTGAGTGGCTGTGGGACTCATTGCTGTAAGGCCTGTGCCAGGTATCTAGAAGCGCAGCTGAAGAACATGGCCTAGGCTAGGCATCTCTGCAGGGGTAAGCTCACAATAAGTGACAAGTGATAGAAGCTTTCTTGTATATATTATATTGCTCAATTGCCACATCCAAATAGAGTGTACAACCATAGAAAATGGACATTACTGGGAATGAAAGGGAACTCAACAATAATAAATAAAATGTAGTATTTATTACAACTTGTATCAGCAAAAATCACATAGAATATATAAATAAATACAAAATCAGCAATATATATATATATATATATATATATATATATATATATATATATATATATATATATGCGCGAGTTTTGCTGTTACAAGACAGAAGCTATTTTAATATGGTAATAAATATTACATTTTATTAATGTTTTATTTTTTATACATTTAGTGTTTGCTGCTGAATTCTCATGTGTCCTGAGGAAGCTAATAAGAGAAATGTGTTGACTCACTTTTGTATAGAAGCCAATCAGATTCCAGGTTTTATTGCCAAATCTTAATTAAACAAGCTAAGGTTAGAAACTGATTGGCTACCATGCCCAGGTGTTGAAGATTCTGAGTTCACCAGTTTTATTAAATCTACTCCATGAGGACTCACAACTTCACCATACATATATATATTTTGATGAACCATTTAACTGCAATTATATTTATATGAATAGTGTGGCTGGTGAGTCAGTGGCTAAATCCATCACAAAATTATGTGTATATTGTTTTTAATTGCTATTTTGGCTTGAGATACAAACGGTTTTAATTTGGTTGTAATAAGTATTACATTTTATCAATTATTGTTTCATTGCAAGTAAAGTCCATACTTTTTTTTTTTTTTTTTTTTTTTTAATGATAGAAGCTTTAAGGCTTTATGCACACTGGACATTATAAAAATGCCAGTAGCGTTATCTGTAGAATGAGTAAATACTGCAGCATTTCTGCAGTAGCGTTTTCTAGCAAAACTATACTACCACAAAAGTTAATGGCTCAAAAACACTCAAACGCCGAATAGCTGCATTTTAAAGCTATTGTCAGAGTTAGAGCATTTTTGAAGCTGAAAAACTCTTTTTTAAACCCAATAGTTCTGTTTTTTTTCCCCAGACAGAAAACGCTGATAAAAGCCTGTGTGCATGGACAAATACTGGCTGCAGAAAAAAAAAAAAAAAAAAAAAAAAACCACCTGAAGCCAAAAACAGCAGCTGAAAAAACATTCAGGGGGTTATTTACTAAAGGCAAATCCACTTTGCACTGCAAGTGCACTGAAAGTGCAGTCGCTGTAGATCCGAGGGGTACATGCAAGGAAAATAAAAAACAGCATTTTAGCTTGTACATGATTGGATGATAAAATCAGCAGAGCTTCCACTCATTTCAGATCTACCCCTTAGATTTAGAGCGACTGTTATTCCAAGTGCACTTTCAAGTGCACTTGCCTTTCGTAAAAAACCCCCTCAGTGTGCATAAGGCCTCATAATCCCCAGATACCCCTAGGAGGAGCTCCGGGGCAAAACTATCTCGGTGTGCCTAGAAAAAACATTGCCTGTCCATTTGTGAATGGGTCAAAAGTGCACATGCTGATTCACCACATACTGTAAGTTATTGTGCTAGTGACTTTGAGGTAATATTACTCATATCTTGGAATATTCTTATTACTATGCAGCTCCCTTTATGCTTTTGTGGTATGTTTGTTTATTTGTTGTTTTATGTGTATTTTGGCCAGCAAGTCTATAGTGTTGCTAGGCCATCAAAACTTAAGCAAAATGTGCATAAGTGAGAGACTGTAATTATTCAATTCAATGCTCCCCCAAAGTGAAGTCATCACATTATCAAACCAGTGGTTGCTTTACTATTCTGTCTACTGCAGTGAAGCCCCCTCCAACCTTCTACTTGGACAGTATTTTACAATGTAGGTAAGGGAAAAGAATGGGGAAGGGAATAGTGGGCATAATAAGTTTATGGCTGCTAGAAAGAGGGAAGTGGTGTCTATGTGATGGATATATATATATATATTTTTTTTTTTTTATATTCTAGGGGAGGGATAAGTCATGCACTATATAATTTGCTACCTTGTAGGAAAAATAAGACCCATTCTGTCTCACTTTTTATCTATCTGCCTTCTCACTTCCTTTCCCTCCTCTCTTCCTTTCCCTCCTCTCTCTAACATACAATGTTCAAACTTCTATGTATTTCTAAAACATACAAAACAAGAATAATTTCATTTTTTCACTGCCAAATAAGCAATGAGAGACTACACAAGCGGCTTTCAGGAAAAAGAAAACTCCACTGTATGTGCATGCATTGCATCACATGTGTAGGTGTGAATGGATTCATATAGTTTCCCTTTAAAAATATAATATTTACCAGCATTAGATGTTAATCAGCCTTATAGAAACAAATAGGGCTTATACGTAAAATGCATTTTCATGCAGTAATATCCATGTGTTTTACTGTAGGAAAATGGACACGTGTGAATATACCTTTAATATAGAGCAGTTGCAAAATTTTACAGGAAAAACCCACCAATGTGCCTACCAAAGAAAATAAATTAAATAATAATACATATTTTTTAATGTCAACGGGGGAAAAAGGCCTTGGTAGTTCTTTTAAAATGTAGATAATCTATGCAGTTTTCACTATCTAAAAGTGGAAAACGACATCGATACTACAGTTTTTCCAATTGAAACATCCTTCAGCCAAATGAAATAAAAATATTAAGGGTTTATACAGAATGTATAGGTTACTATAGTGAGCACAAGGATTTCTCCATATTCTACAAATATAATGCAAGCTACTAATGGTAACAATAACATTTTAGATGTATCATACATTCAATGCCACAATTCAATGTCTAAAACTTATACATACATACACTTTTGCAAATGCATGTCTTAAATTAAATGATGCATTTGATGCTACTTACATACATATGAATCGATAGATAGGGATGGGAATGACAAGGGAGGAGGGGTGCAAAAATATAGTAAATAGGTGAGAGTGGGAGGAGAATGCCCAAGAAAAGGTGGAGGGAGGTGATAGGGGCTAAAAACAATTCAGTAGAAAACTGTACACATGATTATTAACATATTTTCCTACCAAGCATCAGGGCAGGCCAGAGAGCTTTCTTCGTGTCCCAGGAGAGCTTGCTTGCACCTAGTCTGCTGCAGTCAATTAAAGCTGCCTGGACAAAGAGCCTCAGCTGCGCTCAGCATTGAGATGATCCATCCACTAAGATTAGTTCCTGTTTTTATTATTTTTTATTTTTTTTAAATTCATTCTTCCCCTCCTCTTTTAAATGTTATTTTATCATTTGGACATTCTGGAAACAAAGGCTAACCTCAGCTCTTCCATATGCAGATCATTTTCCTGCTATTTGAGACTCTCCAACCTGAGTGCATACAAAAGGCCTTCCTCCTAAGGCTGCCAGCAGACTGTGCTGTGTAAAAGCTGGACTGGATCTGGAGAATACCAGCTGACATATAAGTTAGGCAAAAGGAGCCACAGGGCAGCCACTGCTTTGCAGTCTTGTTAACTTATCTTAGTGTTCTGGGAGTTATTTTCATCTAAGAAATGTTTATATCTAAAACAAAGATGACATATGCAGTATATAGTAAACAGAGATATAAAATAATACTTTAAAACATATACATTTTAGTGGGGCTGCACCTCGAGGTGCACCATGCATCACATCTGGTGGGACTGCCCCCCCTATACGGCTGTTCTGGAAACAAATGTTCGATCTATACTGCAAACTTATGGCAAATTCTATTTAAGCATTCCCCAGGACAGCCCTTCTATCCATGACTGCTGAGGTGCAATAAGCCCAGGTCCCATCCAACTTACCATGACCACTTAACATACCTTACCCCTTCTTCCCATCCAATAAAAAACCACATACAACCATTAACGTTGGAAAGGGCAAGGCCACAGCTTTATTTTAACTCAAACATACATTAGATATTTAAACTGTGCCAGTCACAGTTGCACTGTGAGCACTCAATTCCAAATGTAAAAGGGAGATGAAGGAGGGACCTGTCCTTACCATAAGTTCCGGACCGGCCGTTAATCTCCCAATTACCATCAGGGCATAAAAAAGGTTCCATATCTGCTGGCAAGGTCACCAAAACCGCAACACGCTGTGACATACCATCAAAATTAGGGCGGGAGGGTGGGCAGCTCTTCCATGCTTTCGTCCGAAAAGGACCATAATCCCCTGGGGTGACAAACTCCTGAGCTCAGGCCCAACCCTTTGTCCCCTCTTGTACCAATCCTGAGATAGCCAAATTTACTTTAACTCCTCCCTGGCCATGCCCCCATCAGTCAGGGCTCTCTTTCCCGAGGGGCTCAAGAGGCCTTCATGACTGCTGAGGTGCAATAAGCCCAGGTCCCATCCAACTTACCATGACCACTTAACATACCTTACCCCTTCTTCCCATCCAATAAAAAACCACATACAACCATTAACGTTGGAAAGGGCAAGGCCACAGCTTTATTTTAACTCAAACATACATTAGATATTTAAACCGTGCCAGTCACAGTTGCACTGTGAGCACTCAATTCCAAATGTAAAAGGGAGATGAAGGAGGGGCTTGTCTTTACCATAAGTTCCGGACCGGCCGTTAATCTCCCAATTACCATCGGGGCATAAAAAAGGTTCCATATCTGCTGGCAAGGTCACCAAAACCGCCACCAGCCAGTCAGTGAGCTACTGACGGGCGCCCCACTGCAGCCAGCGCTTGTTCCACACCCCTCTGAATGCCCGGGTTAAAGATGTCCATACCAATCTCGTTGAGATGAACACCATCCCTCCTCAGCAAGTCAGTGTTTTTCCCTTCCAGGTCTCTGTGACGGACCACAACCCCCCCGATCCTCCGGACAAATTTGGACACTTGAGCATTGACCTTTCTGCGGAAATTCTCCAAACAGGGGCCCGGGACTTCCCTTGCCCATATTGAGCGTGGGACAATTTCTGACCAGACGAAAGTCATGCTGGTAAACATTGCAAGGCACTGAGCAATATCGCCCTTTATTGCAGCGATTAGATCCACGGACTGGGTGTACCCAACATAATTTCCGCCGGCGTGAACAACGAGGATGACGTGACTGGACACACGGGCACGGAGCTGCCAACATTCCGTCAAGACCTGATGCCAACGCAACCCGCGCAGGCCAAGCCAGTGGATTCTTGCCACGTCGGATGAAAATCCCAGGTTTTTTCCATAATTGCGGATCTCAGCACGACGGGCAGCCCAGAAGATAAAGGAATCACCAGTATCCACATTTGAGCCGGGGAAAAACCTGAAATTTTAACACAAAAGATGAGGGCGAACATACAGCGAGAAACGAGACAACTCCCATCTCCCCAGTCGCTGAAGTTCCGTATCAGAAAACCCCAAACCAGAAGCGGCGGTAGCAGCGCCTATACGAAACGAATGAGTAGAGAAGTCGCCCGCAGGTAAGCCTAAGGCCTCGAGGCAAAAACGAAAAACCCTCAAAAATTGAAACCGACTCAACGAGGATGAGTCGGCATGCACAAAAAACGTGGGGGATGGGGGCGCACAGAAACAAACGGAAAAGCCAGGGATACTGGGCAAAATGGGCCGCCACAGTGGTGCAGCACCACTCGGCGGCCCCTGCCAAAACTGTCGGCCTTGGATGAGCGCAACAAAACCGTGACGCTGCGCTCAGACAAAGAAACGTCCTCCGACCCAATACCCCCGGGGGACGACCTAGATTTTGAAACTAATTCCCAGATACGAAAGGCCCCAAAAAACGCCCACGAAAAAGCTACCCGAAAAAGCAAGGTCTCGAACTTGGATGAGCACACCTCCGGCAACATAGCCAAAATTTTTGATAAGATATGAAGGGAAATAGGGCACCTAGAATCGGGAAGGTGTGTGATGCGTTTCCAGCCTCGCAATATCCGACGTACCGGAAAAGCTTTTGTGACATCCTCCCAAAAGGATAGGGCAGACATGGCAGAAGATACGGTGGAACCTGACACACCCTTGTCTTGTAACTGGACCAGGTAAACGAATAAGACCAGATGTCTATCATCCGGGGAAAAAACAGAAAACTCACCGCCCGACGCCTGTAACCACTCGTGCCAGACCCGACAATACGACGCCCACGTCCGCGGAGAAAGCGACGACCGAAGCAGCTCATGCAATCCCCGGAAACGAGGTTCCATAAGTGGGCCGGACAGGGGAGGCCCTCCAGCGAAGCCGACGGAGCCAAGGAACGGAAACGAGGAAACTGTTGGCGGGAAAGAGCATCGGCAATATCGTTAGAAACTCCAGGAACGTGATTTGCCTTAATATAAATATTAAAATGCAAACATCTTAAAACTAAAAAACGCAACAGCGAAACCACCGGAGGGGAACTGGCCGATTGCTTGTTCACTACCTGCACTACACTCATATTGTCTGACCAGAAGATCACCTGATGATTGCGCAACTGTTCACCCCAAAGCTCCACCACTACAATGATCGGAAAGCGCTCCAAAAGGGTGAGATTGCGCAACAAGTCCATGCGGGCCCATGAGGCCGGCCAACATTCCGCAGACCACTCCCCCCGAAAGAAAGCACCGAAACCACAGGAGCCTGCCACATCAGTGTACAGCTCCAGCTGTGAGTTCGGTACCTCCTCCCGCAACCAACAAGACTGTCCGTTATACGACTGCAAAAAAGTTAGCCAAATACCCAAATCAGCCCGCATGGGCTTGGTGATCCGAATGTAGTGGTGAGGGGCCGTAACACCCTTCGTGGCCCAGGACAGGCGCCTGCAAAAAGCTCTCCCCATACGTATGACCCTACAGGCGAATACTAGGTGTCCCAACAAAGATTGTAGCTGTTTCAGCTGCAGTTTCTTTGACCCTTTCGCCAAACGGACCAAGGATAGAAGCTTGGTCAGCTTCTCCCTCGGTAGACGAAAGACCATAGCCACTGTGTCAATCTCAATTCCCAGAAAAGACAATACCGTTACCGGACCCTCGGTTTTGTCCGCGGACAGTGGGACGGCGAAACGCCGACACACATCCTGAAAAACAGAAAGCAGGCATTGACACTGCCCACCGTCCGCGGGGCCCACGAAAAGGAAATCGTCCAAGTAGTGCAGCAGGAACTGAAACCCAGCCTCCTGGGTGACCACCCATTCAAGAAAGCTACTGAACAACTCAAAGAAATAACACAAAATGGCACAGCCCATAGGCAGGCACATATCGAAGAAATAGCTTCCTTGAAAGTAGCAACCCAGGAGATGGAAACAGTCCGGGTGGACCGGAAGAAGGCGAAAAGCAGACTCAATGTCCACCTTCGCCAACAGAGCGGACCGCCCTGCTGCCCTAACGAGGTGAAGAGCCTTGTCAAACGACGCGTAGTGTACCCAAGATTCCTCGCGATCAATTCCGTCGTTAACCAAGGAGCCAGAAGGGTAGGATAAGTGATGAATTAAACAAAATTTACCACTCGCCTTTTTTGGGACCACCCCGAGTGGGGACACCCGCAGGTTGTGAAATGGGGGAAGATCAAAGGGGCCCGCCATGCTCCCCAGTTCCAGCTCCTTCCGGAGCTTATCGGCCACTACGGACTCGAATTCTACAGCGGATTTCAAATTTGACGACATGGTAGAGGCGTCCGACGGGGAAAAGGGGATCCAGAAACCTCTATCAAGGCCATCCTTCAGGATCAGGGCCCTCCTATGAAGGGGGTACCGGTCTAGCCAGGGAAGCATCCCTAAGACTTTCACCGGCGTCCTCCGGCTTAGGAAGGTCAGTCTTGGCCCCCGCTCTGGGAAGCGTCTGTTTTCCCTTCCTGAAACATCGGCTGGCGGGGTGTGCGCCCTCGCAGCTGGAGCACTCGTGCCTGAAGCGACAGGCGGAGTACCATTTACAGTGGCTTTCGTTGAAAAGCCAGCAGACACCCTTTTTGGAAGCGGTCGATGCACCGGAATGAGGAGCGCCGACCGTGGACTGAAAGGACGAAGGCCTGTGGGGGCACATAAGAAGCAACCACAGGCTACCATTCTGACAGTCAAAGCGAAGCTCCTTTCGCGCCGCCATCTTCTGCCGAAATTGGGTGTCATACTGGAACCAACACTGCCCCCCGTAAACTTTATACGCCCCCCAAATGAGGTCCAGATAACAGAATAATGAAGTTGCCAACTCCGGGAAATGCTCGCAGAGCACTCCCGCGTAGGCACAGAAACCCTGCAGCCAGTTCCCGAAAGTCCTAGGAAGCTGTTTTACTTTATCGCCCTGCGCCGCAACATCCACCCGCCGAGATTTGTCAACCGTTTCCCTATCCGGCGGCACTAGAGCCAGGAAATCAACGAATTTGCAACGCCAAATCCTCTCCTTCGTCTCCTCCGGTATATGGGTACCAGTGGGCGCTACTGCCCACAAGGCCCCCCCTGGAGGGGAGGTAGGATATGGCGCCGTGCCCGAAACACCCATGCTGGATAGGACCGATTTGACAACCGACGCTATGCGGTCTTCGGGACCCGATACGGAATCATCAGCCGACCTACCCCAAATCAATTCACAATCATACTCACTGATCCTGGGGGGCATCATCGATGATGAGCGATCAACCTCGTTGTCCAGCACGCCTCTGGAGGACTGAAGACTGATGCGGCCAGCACCAAGAGGATCCACGTGGCCGTGTACGTTCGGGCCGTCCCGACCCACGGAGAGATCCAAGGGCGGAGGTCCCGTCACCAACTCGGAAGAGTCCCCCTGGCCAATGGCAGCGACTGTGCAGGTGCAGGAGCGTCTGTGAACTCTGGCCGGCTGACCCGGGGCGGAAGCTGCCGCCAGCCCGGGTCCGGAACTCAAGTCTCCCGCCCAAACGAGGGGTCTCCCTCTCAGACCGGAGGGGAGAGGGAGAACGCCAAGGGGGGGCACGCCGAGAACGGGCGGCCGACCCCCGCTTCCTCACCAGGGAAGACCCAGTAGACCGAGCAGGGGATGAAAGGAGGGGCAGAGAAGGAGGGGGGCAGTAAGAGGCTGCAGAAGGACTGGGACTGGGGCGGGAAGGCGGGCGGGCACGTCTGCGGGCCCTGTGTCCCGCTATCTCGGGGGGGGGACAGGGGAAGTGGCCGTGGAAGGTGCAGGAGAAGGCACCCCAGGGGATAAGAGGGCAAAGAGCCAGTCAGCCTGACCTCTGAGGGCCAGCTCAAGGACCTTAGCCAGGAGGTGATCCGTGTCCATGGCTGGAGCCGCAGGGTCAGGTCTGAGCTCTTCCATGCTTTCGTCCGAAAAGGACCATAATCCCCTGGGGTGACGAACTCCTGAGCTCAGGCCCAACCCTTTGTCCCCTCTTGTACCAATCCTGAGATAGCCAAATTTACTTTAACTCCTCCCTGGCCATGCCCCCATCAGTCAGGGCTCTCTTTCCCGAGGGGCTCAAGAGGCCTTCATGATCCCTGGACCGCAAAAAAATGTTCTCAAACATTTTCTTGCTGCAGACAGAGCGGTCATTCCCCACCATTGGAAATGTACCACTATACCCTCCCTCGGGGAATGGGTAATCAAACTGGACTCCATCAGAGATCTAGAGCAGCTGTTGGCACAAGTAACAAGAAAAGAAGAACAGTTTTTTTTCACATCTGGACCACATGGGCCATGTTCAGGTACTCATCCGAATGCAAGGTTGAGGTAAGGGAGACTCTGTCTCCACCTCTTCTCAGCCATGATGGAGTGTTCCTGCCCTCATCTCTTACCCCCACTCTGGTTTCTACTTCCCGCACCTGCACCTTCTCTCCCTCTTCTTGTTTTTCTATGCTAACTCCCATCTTCTGTTATGATAGTACATTACTGACATTCACTACGCAGATGTGTTACCCAGTGCACCCACTGAATATACTATTGTTTGAATTTTATCATTTTTTATAATGGCTTCTGTGATGGGTATAATTAATACTGGCATACTAGTCTGGTGCTGTGCACCTTTTGTCTATTTTTGTAGTACATTGTACATCACTTATATGCAATAGCTCCTGTTACTTGTACGTATAAAACTTTAATAACATAGGATTGAATAAAAAAACTTATAAAACTTTAACCACCTCAGTACTAACATGTTACATCCCCATCATAACCACTTCAATACCAGGCAATTTCCCCCCTTCCTGCCCAAGCCAATTTTCAGCTTTCAGCGCTGTCACTTTTGAAATGACAATTGCGCGGTCATGCTACACCGTATCCAAATACAATTTTTATCATTTTGTTCCCACAAACAGAGCTTTCTTTTGGTGGTATTTGATCACCTCTATGTTTTTTTTGCTAAAAAAAATTTTAAAAAGACCGAAAATTTTGAAAAAAAAAAAAGTTTTTCTTTGTTTCTGTTATAAAATTTCATAAATAAGCAAGTTTTCTCCTTCACTGACGGACGCTGATAAGGCTGCACTGACATGCACTCATAAGGGGGTACTGAGGAGGTGGCACCAATGAGGTGGCACTGATGGGCACTGATGATGGGCACTGGTACGCAGCACTGATGGGCACTGATAGGTGGCACTGATCGGCAGCACTGATATGCAGCACTGATGGTCATTGATAGACGGCACTGATGACCACTCATAGATGGCACTGATGGGCACTGATAGGCGACACTGATGGGCACTGAAAGGCTGCACTGATAGGTGGCACCGATGGACACTGATGGTTGGCACTGATGGACACTGATAGATGGCACTGATATGCATCACTGATGGCACTGGCACTAGCAGGCATTGCTGATGGGCACTGATTGGCATCTGTCTGGGCACTGATTGGCATCTGTCTGGCACTGACTGTCATCCCTGGTGGTCCAGGGTGGTATACCCAGTGGCCATCCATTGTGGGCATCCTGGTGGTCCTGGTGACATGCCTGGTGGTCCAGTGTGGGCATCCTCGGGGGGGCTGCGCTGATAATCAATCAGCGCAGACCCCCCCTGTCAGGAGAGCTGGCGATCGGCTCTCCTTTACTTGCATCTGTCAGACGCGAGTGAGGAAAAGCCGATAGACGGCTTTTCCTGTTTACACTGTGATCAGCCGTGATTGGACACGGCTGATCACGTGGTAAAGAGCCTCTGTCAGAGGCTCTTTACCGAGATTGGTGTTGCGGTGTGTCAGACTGACACGCCACACCACTGATCGCCACGTTGCACCGGCTATTTTCATGAAAGACGTCATATGACGTCCAGTCAGGATAACTGAACCACCGCCCAGCCATCATTCTGCTATAGGCCGGGTGCGGAAGTGGTTAACCAGGCCATTTTTCAGTTTTTAGAGCTCTGATAGTTTGACTAACATTTACCCGGTCATGCAACAGTATAGTCAAATCTATTTTATATAATTTTCTGAGACAGATAGAGCTTTCTTTTGGTGGTGTTTAATAACCAGTATTTTTTTTTGTTTTGTACTAGATAAAGGATAACACCAACATTGTTGAAAAAAAAATGCTTCCCTTATTTTCTGATAAAAATAAAAATACCAGAACCAGTACAGACACCCCATAAATGACCCCTTTTTGGAAAATAGATACCTGGCGGTGGTCTAATTTAATTGCCACAATTCTATGAATATGAAAAAACATGCTAGCAGTGAAGTGATTATGCTGTATGCTATTACAGTCTAATGCCTTTAGACAGTCACTCCACCCCAGGCCGATATTTGGTTCTGTGTTATGCTCTCCTGCAGCAGATGGACAAAGCTGGGACCTTGGCACACATTTTACTGCCAACTTCTTTGGGAAAAAGATGTGATTCAGCCTTCGCACCTCCATGCAAATCTGAAATATTAGTGTAGGGTCGAGACATCTTTAAAACATGGAGCTTGGTAATGATGCACTAGAGACAGTGGGGTTTATTAACTAAAGGCAAATCTAATTTGCACTACAAGTGCATGGCAAGTGCACTTGTAAGTGCAGTCGCTGTAGATCTGAGGGGGACATGCAAGAAAAATAAAAAAACAGCATTTTTGCTTGTACACAATTGGATGATAAAATAAGCAGAGCTTCCCCCCCCATTTCAGATCTTCCCCTCAGATCTACAGCGACTGCACTTCCAAGTGTACTTGCAGCGCACCGGTAGTGCAAAGTGGATTTGCCTTTAGTAAATCAACTCCAGTGAATCGTTAATGTACAGGTCATACACAGCGAGATGAGCAGTTTAAAGGGTTGATGTAAGGACTATAAACAGTGGAGGATGGAAATAAGATGGTTTATGGGTAGATGTTGCAGATTAAGGAGGTGAAGTGGTTATTTTAAAGGTCACATATACAGAAACAGGATGTACAATGTACTGGAAAGAAGGGTGGTGAAAGGGTAAAAAAAAAAAACCAACAATCATAGTAATACCTGTTCTGCTGCTACTTGTGATCTTCTGTAATGTATTAATGACTAATTCATTTATTCCTTCCATCCTCCATTGTGACAGGATGGGGAGGACTCTCAGATGTAAACAGCACTACGCTGTTTTCATCTGTGATCTCTGTGATAGCCAATCACAAGACACAGAGACGATCCACGGCTGATAGCCAGAGCCAGCGAGTCACCATACACAATACATGCTGATTGTACACAATCTCTGTACAATCTTCTTTAGATTTGTCAAAACTTTTTAATTGTAGAATATACCTATCAATCCATTCAATTTGTACCCAAAAAGACAGGCCCTTGCACTGCAAAGATATTTAAAGAATTTGTGAAGTTCAGGGGGATAGCTCCTCGGGACCACGTGCACAGCCGTTTATCTTAAACATAAAGGTGTTTATTTTTCAAAAACAAGCAACACAGTACTCCCAGCAGCAGCACAGAATTGACTTATGCCGCGTACACACGAGCGGACTTTCTGGCAGACTTGGTCCGGCGGACTGGACTCCAGTGTGTGGGCTCCAGAGGACTTTTTTTCCCCAAAAGTCCGTCGGACCTAGAAATAAAACATGTTTCAAATCTTTCCGACGGACTCGAGTCCGGTCTTAAAATCTGCTCGTCTGTTTGCTAGTCCGACGGACTAAAACCGACGCTAGGGCAGCTATTGGCTACTGGCTATGAACTTCCTTATTTTAGTCCGGTTGTACGTCATCACGTACGAATCCATCGGACTTTGGTGTGATTGTTTGTAGGCAAGTCCGTTCGTTAGGAAAGTCCGTTGGAAGACTGCTGAAAGCCCGTCGGATAGACCGTTGGACCAGTCCTGTCGAAAAGTCCACTTGTGTGTACGCGGCATTACAGTAATTCCAGAAAACATAACATAGGAGTTTGCATATCTTCAGCACAAATGGCATAAAGGAAACAAAGGCATGTAAAGTTCATAAACCCGATTCACCTCAAGGTCAGCACAGTCCAACTCTGGTTGTTTTGCAGCTGCCAGCACATGTACATCACTACAACAAGTCTCTCTCTCAACTCCTACTCCACCCCCAACACTGGGTGTTTCCTGCCTTATGCGCTGCTTCCTGTAGGCTGCTTAACCAGGTAGGGACCGTGTAAGTGGGTGTAGGGTGTAGCAGCTTCACAGAGAGAATTACACGTACTGACTTTATAAACCAGGCAACGTTTATTACCGGAGAGACGGTAGTAGAAAGAGTATTTACAGCAGTAATGCAAGTAGTTTCACTCCAAGCATGGAGGCATAGATACATAGCACAGTCACTTCTGATGTAAGCAGTAGTTGTATTCGTCAGCACTATAGTCACTTTCCACTGACTGACACAGTATAAACCCAAGCACACAATGCTTATCTGTAGAGGCTGATATTCAAACATGTTACCCGGTAACAGCGGTATTCCTTCAGCAGATGGATATAGGCATCTGATACACTTGTCCCTCCCTCACAGCGAGGACACTGGATTTATTATCCGCAATGGGGAGTCTTTCATCCAACCAGGATTGCTGATACAGGACTGAGGACTGAGTAAGAACCCTGAGCTATCCCTCAGGCCAGAACACTCTCCCTATCCTCTCCTAACTCTCCCTGACAAGCAGGTTCTCTCTCCCTGTCTGTGTACACACGTGAACTAAACTAAACGTGGCTGGGCTTTCTTATATCAAGTATCCACCCAAAAATGGCCGACCAAATCTCTCGAGATTTGCTTGTCCTATCAGGACACCAGGCTTCTCCAAAATGGTGCTGGAGACAATATAGAGGCCAAACAGCTCTGAACATATGTACATATATCAAACGGGCATTGAAAATGAGAATATACACTTGCTAACCCACTACCTCTAGCTGCCAACTAGGCTGCCCTGCACCACAGCTGCCTACAACCGGAGTACACAGAGTCAGGAGTGGAGGTCCTTTTCCCACCTGAATGTCACTCAGGACCTCCAAACTTTTGGGTCCCAAATAAGCCACTACTAATGCCGAGAGGACTGTGAGTCAATCCTCTCGTCTGTACGACTGTTCCAAAATCCCTCACCCTGTAAGACCCCTGAGTACACTAACCTATTCCCCTAAAGGGACCACAACCTGAATATCAGTGCCATATTGTTGGAGGCACTATTTTACATCATACAGTGTACTCAGGAAAGGGCATCAGCATTTTGATGCTGTCTCCTGGGTATGTGCTCTACTCCAAAGTTAAACTCCTGGAGAGAAAGTAACCATCTCATCACCCTGGCATTGTCCTGCTTGTTTTGTATCATCTAGATCAATGGGGTATGGTCTGACACCAGGCAAAACTTTCTGCCTAGCAGAAAGTAGCACAGAGAGTCCAGAGCCCATTTGATGGTGAGACACTTTCGCTCCACTACAGCATAGTTTTTCTCCGCTGCTGTCCGTTTCCTACTGAGAAAAACTATGGGGTGCTCATCCTCATTGCCCACTTGAGACAAGACCGCTCCTAAGCCCTCACTTCTGTCTGCACCACAAACACCTTAGAAAAATTAGGAGCCACGGACATCGGATGCTGGCACAATACAGTCTTAAGCTTCTGAAAAGCTTCTTCGGCATCCGCATTCCACTTTATCATTACTGACTTCCTGCCTTTTGTTAAGTCAGTTAATGGTGCAGCAGTGGTGGCAAAGCTGGGGACGGACCTCTGGTAGTAGCCAACTTTGCCCAAAAATGCTCTGACCTGTTCACCTATGGGCATTGCCTGCTTCACTGTGGGTTTATATCATCTTCTTGCCTGAGCAACTTCACAGTTCTCTGAGCTCCCTTTTGCTTGTCTCTTGTGTATCCTGTATCAGACTACCCATATACTGACCCCAGCTTCATTTACCATCTATGCTTGTTCACGACCCGCCCTGACCTCAGCTTGTCTCCTGGATTTCCTGTTGTCTCCTGCTGCTTGTACTCTGCACACGCATGCGGTCTCCGCATCCTACCTGGGGGCCACAACCTGGTTCCAGCTTGCTGCAAGTCCACCCCCACCATCAGGGGCTCTGGTGAAGAAGCGGGCTGGGGGTTAAACTCTGAATTGACGCTCACTACCACAGACGCTTGACAGTTTGCTCAGGACATGAGCTCCTCGGGTCACCGCAGCCTCTACATGAACTTCAATGTTTATAGCAGAGAGTTGATGTCCAGCAGGCCCATCAAGAGTGGATCATGCAATGTTTACCATAATTTTCCTCCCATTTGGACAATCTGCAAGTTGCGAGCACTCCTTCTCGTTCCGTTCCTACTGCTGCTCCAGTTCCTGCTGTTCCCCCTGTGTCGGACAGTTCCTCAGAACTCCAACTTCCTCCACCGCCTCACTTTTCTCATGATCCTAAAGCTTGCTGGGGCTTCATTAATCAGTGTTCCATTCATTTCAAACTAGCAGCCTGCCATTTCCCCACTGTACGATCCAAGGTGGCATACATCATATCACTTTTTGCCAGTGATGCTCTGGCCTGGAACTCACCATTATGGGAGCGTCAAGATCCTATAATTTCCAGCCTCACCCTCTTCTTGGGAGCTTTCCGTAGGACCTTTGATGTTCCAGACAGGGCCTCATCTTTAATTTAAGTCTTTAATTATTATCCCCATTAGAATAGAGGGTAAAAATGTCCAACAGGATTGGTGATGCCACTCAGTGCACATCCTGCTCCATGTATGTGTTACTTGATGAACCAATTGAGGGCGAATACTGCTGTGCGAGATGTCAGCTAGTTGTTTCTCTGGAAGCCAAGATCCTGGATCTCGAAAACAAGTTGGCAACACTGCGCAGCATCAACAACCTGGAAAGGAGTTTGGACATTACCCAGCAGGTGCTGGCGGGGAACAGTGTAGAGGAGGATGAAGGCACAGGAGCCAGAGGTAGGTAGCTGGGTGACAGCTAGGAGGAGGGGTAGAGGAAAGAGCACTAGGGAGGCCAGTCCTGAGTTGGTACACCCCAACAAGTATGCCAAGTTGCATGATGCTGGGGATATAATCTCAGGGGTGGCAGTGCTGGAGCAGGCACCCTCCCCTAGCTGCCAGGGGAGTGATGGCTCTGGTAAGGAGGGGGGCAGAGATGCAGGAAAGGTTAGACAGGTACTGGTAGTAGGGGACTTAATTATTAGGAGGACAGAGAGGGCAATCTGCTATAAAGACTGTGGTGGCTGAACTGTATGTTGTTTACCGGGTGCTTGGGGTTGGCACATCGCGGAGCGCGTGGACAGATTATTGGGTGGGTCTGGGGAGGACCCAGCTGTCATAGTGCACGTTGGCACCAATGACAAAGTGGGAGGAAGGGGGAGAGCCCTAAAACATTATTTCAGGGACTTAGATTGAAGAGAAGGACCTCCAAGGTGGTTTCTCTGAAATTTTACCTGTGTCTCGAGACACACCAGAGAGGCAGCAGGAGTTTAGGGAACTGAACAAGTGACCGAGGAACTGGTGTAGGAAAGAGGGGTTCAGGTTCCTGAAGAACTGGGCTGACTTCTCAGTCAGTTACCGGCTCTTTAGTAAGGACGGGCTGCACCTTAATGGGGGTGGTGCAGCTCTATTGGGAAAAAAGATGGCCACAAAGTTGGAGGAGTTTTTAAACTAGGCGTTGGGGGGAGAGTTCTAAGGAAGTGACAGTCAGCAGGGCGCAAAGGACAGAGGGTAATAGTGGAGCCAGTAGTGATAATATAGCCAGAAAGTCTAATCCAGGGGTGAATGAGTGGTCAAATCAAAAACAAAGCATGAGAAAATTTAAGGAAAGATTAATATGCACTCATACACTGAGAGGAGTATATACAATTGCCAGAAGCCTAGCTAACAAAATGTAGGAACTGGAGCTGCTATTACACGAGGACTTAGACTTTGTGGGAATAACAGAAACTTGGTTTGACAGCTCACACGGCTGGCAGGCAAATATTCAGGGGTATTCCTTAGATAGGAAGGACAGGGAAGGTAGAAGAGGGGGAGGGGTGTGTCTATATTTCAAAAAGGGTGGTAGTGGTAGGGTCTAGGGTAGGTAGGGTGGTAGAGAGGAGCGACATTGCAAATGGGACAAGGGTGGAGGTGAAATCCATGTGGGTAGAACTCCAAAGAGAAGAAGTAAGAGGGAAATTGATAGTTGGGGTAACAACTGGCCCCCCCCAACCTAAAGGAGGAGGAGGAGCTGGACCTCCTATCACAGTTAGAAATGGCAACAAGGCAGGATAATGTCATCATAATGGGGGACTTTAATTACTCCAATATCGACTGTGCAGAGAGAACAGCTCACTCATTAAAGGCCCGTCATTTCATGAATGTCTTGCAGGACAACTTCATGTCTCAATTGGTGGATTCCCCAACTAGAAAGAATGCATTGCTAGATTTAATTATTACGAACGATCCAAGTCTGATCGTAGATGTGGCAGTACCGAACAACTTGGGATCTAGCAATCACAGGATGATCATATGTAGCGTAAATAATAGGAAAAGGTGGCATGAGGGTAGCACAAGAAGTCTAAAAAGAGCCAACTTTTCTGAACTATGCTCAATACTACAAGACATCAATTGGGACCTAATCCTAGAAACATTGAACACAGAGGAAAAATGGGAATGTTTTAGGAACATATTAAACAAAGCAGAGGTGTAACTAGAACCTTCAGGGCGCCGGTGCAAGGAACCATGAAGGGCCCCCCTGACTTCTGGTCCCAGGCCCCTTTCCAATGATCCTGGGGTCCTTTTCTCCCATTGTGGGGCCCTTGATTATGGTCCTGCAGCAGGAACCCTTCCTGATGTCTTGGGTAGGGTTGCCACTTTTTCTTCAAGCTTTATCAGCGCACAGCAATTTTTTTTTTTTAGTATACACTATACATATCTTTTGTGATTAAATAACAATTCTAATGCCGCGTACACACGGTCGGACTTTCTGGCATACTTGGTCCGGCGGACCAGAGTGTGCCGGACAATCCGCCCGTGTGTGGGCGCCGGCGGACTTTTCCGGCGGACTTTTTCCCAAAAGCCCGCCGGACCTAGATTTGAAGAAAGTTTTAAATCTTTCCGCCGGACTCAGTTTCGGGCGGAAAGTCCGCTCGTGTGTGTGCTGGTCCGACGGAAAGCCCGCTCGTGTGTATGCTGGTCCGACGGACCAGATACGACACGAGGGCAGGGTATTGCATCTCGCGCTCGCTGCAATAGGAAAAACAAATTTTCCTATTGCGGCGAGCGCGGGGCATACCAGGCCCTTAGGTCTGGTATGGATTATAAAGGGAACCCCCTACGCCGAAAAAACGGCGTGGGGTCCCCCCTAAAATCCATACCAGACCCCGATCCGAGCACGCAGCCTGGCCGGTCAGGAAAGGGGGTGGGGACGAGCGAGCGCCCCCCCCCTCCTGAACCGTACCAGGCCACATGCCCTCAACATGGGGGGTGGGTGCTTTGGGGGAGGGGGGCCGCCCTGCGGGCCCCCCCCCACCCCAAAGCACCTTGTCCCCATGTTGATGAGGACAAGGGCCTCTTCCCGACAACCCTGGCCGTTGGTTTTCGGGGTCTGCGGGCGGGGGCTTATCGGAATCTGGGAGCCCCCTTTAATAAGGGGGCCCCCAGATCCCGGCCCCCCACCCTATGTGAATGAGTATGGGGTACATGGTACCCCTAACCCATTCACCTAGGGAAAAAGTGTAAGTAATAAAACACACTACACAGGTTTTTAAAATATTTTATTAAGCAGCTCCAGGATCTTCCTCCGGCTTCGGGGGTCTTCTTCCGGCTTCGGGGGTCCCTCCGCTTCATCTTCTCCCGGCGTCCGGTTGGTTCTTCTCCGCTCTCTTCTCTCCAGTTCTTCGGCCGGCTCCTCTGCTGTCTTCAGGTAGCTCTCTTGCCAGCAGAGGTCCGGACTTCTTGTCTTCTTCTCTTCTCCAGATGTTGACACGACGCTCTCTCCGGCTGGACTGCTCTCCGAGGGCTGCGTTGTGACTTATATAGGCGGAGACCCCGCCCCCTTTTGATGTCACAGTCCCTGGGCATGCTGGGACTGTGACGTTTTAGGGGGCGTGGTCAACATCACCCATCAACATGGGGACAAGGTGCTTTGGGGTGGGGGGGGCCCGCAGGGCGGCCCCCCTCCCCCAAAGCACCCACCCCCCATGTTGAGGGCATGTGGCCTGGTACGGTTCAGGAGGGGGGGGGCGCTCGCTCGTCCCCACCCCCTTTCCTGACCGGCCAGGCTGCGTGCTCGGATCGGGGTCTGGTATGGACTTTAGGGGGGACCCCACGCCGTTTTTTCGGCGTAGGGGGTTCCCTTTATAATCCATACCAAACCTAAGGGCCTGGTATGCCCCGCGACGGGGCTCGCAAGGTGTCAATCTCGCCGATAAAAGCGGCAAGATTGACATCCTTTTCTAGTCCCGTCGCACCTGAGTCACGTTCAAAATGAACGGACTTGTTCGTGTGTGGGCAAGTCCGTTCATTCTGAAAGTCCGCCGGAACTCCGGCGAAAGTCCGTCGGAAAGACGGGCGGACTTAGCCCGCCGGAAAGTCCGGGCGTGTGTGGGCAAGTCCGTCCGTTTTAAAGTCCGGCGCACCTGGCGGACAAAGTCCGTCGGAAAGTGTGCCGGACCAAGTAGGATAGAAAGTCCGACCGTGTGTACGCGGCATAATTGTATATATTAAATCACAAGAGTCCCTCCTTACATCAGAGTCCACAGAGTTCCCCTTTACATCTGAACTTGCAGAGTTCCCTAATGTCCCGTATACACGAGCGGAATTTCCGTCAAAAAAAGTGTGATGGGAGCTTTTGGTCGGATATTCTGACCGTGTGTATGAATTTCCGCCAGCAAAAGATTGAGAGCTGGTTCTCAAAAAAAAAAAAAAAAGGAAAAAGTTCTTGACGGAAATTCCGTTCGCCTGTATGCAATTCCGACGCGCAAAAAAACTCGCATGCTCGGAAATTATTTGACGCATGCTCGGAAGCACTGAACTTAATTTTCTCGGCTCGTCGTAGTATTGTACGTCACCGCATTCTTGACGGTCGAAAGTCCAGAGAACTTTTGTGTGACTGTGTGTGTGCAGGCCAAGATTGAGCGTAATTCCATCGGAAAAACCATCCAAGATTTTTCCAACGGAAATTCTGCTCGTGTGTACGGTGCATTACACTGTAAGAGGGAACTGTGCAGACTCTGATATAAACTCTGAGACTCTGGGGACTTTGATTTAAGGAAGAACAGTGAGAACTCTGATGTAAGGGGGAACACTGCAGACCCTTTTACATGTGCGAACCAATCGGACCACCAATTGTTCTGTATGGGGAAGCGGGTGTAAACAGACATGTGTCCATTTACACCTGCCTGCATCCGATCCCATGAAAGAAGATGGATGGGGATCCATTCCCCATCTGTCTAGCAGATTGGATTACAGTCAGACCGGCCCACAGTGAATAGTGGGCTATGTCTGTCTCCGCTGTGCACAAGTGGAGCAAACACGTCCTGTCATCTGCCTGCTCAGTGGGGATCAGCGGAGAGATTCCCCGATGAACAGGCAGATCCGCTTGGCAGAGTCTGCCCATGTGAAAGGGCCCTAAGGGGGAGCTCTGTGGATTGTAATGTAAAGGGTAACTTTGATGTAAGGAGTGCTCTGGGAATCCTGATGTAGGGGGTCTCTGCTCACCAAAGACCCCCCTTTACATTACAGTCCACAGAGCTCTGGACAGGTGCAGAAAAATTACTGGCATTAAACTGGCAGTAACGCACAGAGAAGTAAATGGCGTTAAACTGGCAGTAACGCACACAGAAGTAAATGGCGTTAAACTGGCAGTAATGCACGCAAAACTATATGGTGTTTAACTGGCAGTAAGGCACTCAAAACAGTATAGCGTTAAACTGGCAGTAACGTACACAAAACTATATGGCGTTAAACTGTCAGTAACACGCGCAAAACGATATGGCGTTAAACTGGCAGTAACGCACACAGAAGTAAATGGCGTTAAACTGGCAGTAACGCAATCAAATAGACAGTGTTCAACCGTCACTACACTGACACTATCTGAACTGTCCCTACTCTAGCTATACACTAATATCAAGATTACTGACACGGTCTCACTACACTGAAACTGTATGAGCTGTCCCTACTCCAAACTAATGTATGTATAAATGACATGGGCTCACTACACTACAGTGAAATTATCTGAGCTGTCCCTACTCTAGCTGCACACTATGGGGGTTATTTACTAAAGGAAAATCCACTTTGCACTACAAGTGCACTTGGAAGTAAAGTCGCTGTAGATCCGAGGGGGACATGCAAGGAAAATAAAAAACAGCATTTTAGCTTGCACATGATTGGATGATAAAATCAGCAGAGCTTCCACTCATTTCAGATCTATCCCTTAGATTTAGAGCGACTGCACTTCCAAGTGTACTTTCAGTGCACTTTCAAGTGCACTTGCAGTGCAAAGTGGATTTGCCTTTCGTAAATAACCTCCTATGAAAAGCTGAATGATGGTCCTTAGGGATGGGCTGTCTGTTCGACTCGAACATCGGCCGTTCGCTTGTTCGGCAAATTTCAAACATTATGGGCCATTCGCGGCAAATTTGAGCGTCGTGTCACGGCCTTTAATGCACTGCGTCATCGCATGCACTATGACCCGCATGCTTTGGCCAATCACAGCGCCGTCAGCGAAGAGAGCCATAATTGGCCACAGGCAGGGTGCCTGTGGCCAATTATGGCTCAGGGGGTTAGGTACACGCCCCACACTATATAAGGCCGCCGGCACGTCGGCTTCGTGTAGTGTGTTGGTGGCGTTTGTTCAGAGAGAGACAGAGAGAGTGTCATTTCATTTAGTTTGAGCAGGCAGGCAATTCTTGGTGTTCTGTTGCTAATATACTTCAGGCAGGCAGACGAGACAGTTAGATAGCTGCAGTGTATTTAGTATATATACAGTATATGCATCCCAGTTTTGTGTATATATATATATACACACTCTATACAGTTTAGCTAGATCTCACTGCAGACCGTTCCTGGCGTCCCGTTTTTTGTATATATATATATATATATATATATATATATATATACACTGTATACGGTTTAGCTTCATCTCACCGCAGACCATTCCTGGTGTATTGTTTCTAATATACTTCAACCAGGCAGGTGACTCACTGAGCTGCAGTGTATTTAATATATATATATATATAAATATATATATATATATATATAGTCTAGCCAAGCCTATACCTGACTAGGTCATTGCCTGAGTGCATGTTCAAAGACACTTTCAGCCAGGCAGTTGACTCACTGAGCTGCAGTTCATTTAATAAATATATATACGGGCTTGTATATATATATATATATATAGTCTAGCCAAGCCTATACCTGACTAGGCCATTGCCTGAGTGCGTGTTCAAAGACACTTTCAGCCAGGCATGTGATTCACTGAGCTGCAGTTCATAAAATATATATCCACTGCATTGTATTCCAGCCAAGCCTATACCTTACTGTAGGCCATTCCTGGTGTCCTGTTTTTAGTAAACTTCAGGAGTTGTTTTGCTAATCTAATTGTACAGTATGTCTGGAAGGCCAACAAGGAGAGGCAGACGCTCACAGGCCACTAAAAGAGGGCAAGTAGGCTCTGTGCCTACAGCAAACAGTGCTGGTCGTGGACACGGTGCATCCTCAGCAGGTGGCCGTGGGGCACGCTTGTCCTTTTTTTCGGCAGCTGGCTGTGTTGAGCCACAACATGCAGAAGAGTTGGTAGAGTGGATGACCAAGCTGTCCTCATCCTCCTCATCCTCTGTCAACCAGGCTCAGGGTACTTTGTCTGCCAATATAGCTGCCAAAGCGGCCTCTTCCATCGGCTCAATGTCATCAGTCACTCCTTCCCTAGCCCCACCATCATGCCCTGAGGAGTCCCCCGAACTGTTGGACCACAGTGTAGGGTACGTGCTGCAGGAGGATGCGCAGCCTTTTGAAGGCTCTGATGATGGTACCCAGGTTGAGGATGAAGGCAGTAACGTGAGCCCAGAGAGAAGAGGGGGTGCCCAAGAAGGACAAGAAACTGGCAGGCATGCTCCCCCAGCTGCAGCATACTGCCAGGTTTGCTCCAGTGGTGAGGAGGGAGGGGATGATGAGGTCACTGACTCTACATAGGTGCCTGATAGAAGAGAGAAGGAGGAGGAGGCACATCTCCAACGAGGAAGGATGCCTTCCAGGGGCCAGCTTAAGGGCAGCCAACGGACTGCATCACACCATAGAGCTCCGCATGTGCAGGGCGCTGCTGACTCTGCACGTTTTTCCAAAAGTTCTTTGGTGTGGGCCTTTTTTGAGACGTGTGCAGCAGATCGCACTGTTGCTGTTTGCAACATATGTCTGAAGCGTATCAAGCGTGGCCAAAACAGCAGGCGCTTGGGTACCACATGCTTGACCAGACATATGTCGAGCTCCCATGCAGTCCGTTGGCAACAGTACTTAAAAGACCCCCACCAAAGAACAAGGTGGACTTCTCCTTGCTCCTCATCAGCTGGGATCTCCAACACCACTATACCTTCAGTCCTCTCAGAAACCAGCACTAACAGAAATGAAGGTGTAGAACTAGGTGTGCCAAATACTGCGGGCAATCTGCTATCGCTACACCAATGTCCGATTGTAGCAGGCAAATTTCCCTACCCCAGTTGCTAAACCGGCGAAAGAAATTCTGTCCCAGCAATCCACATGCTCAGTGGCTGAATGCTAGTTTGGCTAAATTGCTAGCACACCAACTGCTGCCTTTTCAGCTGGTAGACTCTGCTCTGCAGGCAAATTTCCCTTCTCCAGTTGCTAAACCGGCGAAAGAAATTCTGTCCCAGCCATTCACATGCTCAGCAGCTGAATGCTAGTTTGGCTAAATTGCTGGAACTCCAACTACTGCCTTTTCAGCTGGTAGACTCTGACCCCTTTCAAGAATTTGTGAAATGTACGGTACCTCAGTGGCAGGTTCCAAAACGCCAATTTTTTTCTTGTAAGGCAATTCCGGCTCTCTACCGACATGTGGAAGGCAATTTTTTGGCCTCGTTGGACAGGGCTGTCAGCAGTAAGGTCATATTACCGCTGACTCATGGTGCAGCAGGCATGGACAAGGACGTTACCTTTCTTTCATGGCGCACTGGATAACCCTGCTGGCAGCTGGGATGGATGCAGGACAGGGTGCAGTATTGTTGGAGCTTGTTCTGCCACCACGCCTCCAAAATGCTGGTAGTGGTGATTCTGCCACACCACTCTCCTTCACCCCTCCTCTTCTTCTTCCTCTATGGCCTCTTCCTGTGCAGATTTGTCCTCAGAACCAGCAGTGCTCCGCAGGCGTTCTAGAGGCTACGCAAGCACTCAGGCAAAAAAATGCCATGTGGTGCTTGAGTTGGTCTGCTTAGGGGACAGGAGCCATACTGGGGCAGAGATTCTGTCAGCTCTGCAGGGGCAGGCTCAGAGGTGGTTGACGCCACGCCAGGTTCAGCCAAGGATGGTGGTTTGCGACAATGGCACCAACCTCCGCCCTCTGACAGGGACACTTCACCCATGTGCCCTGTTTGGCTCATGTCCTTAATTTGGTGGTGCAGCGGTTCTTGTGCTTACAGGATATCCTGAGGCAGGCCAGGAAAGTTTGTGTGCATTTCCGCCGCTCATATAATGCCAGTACTCGGCTTGCTGACCTTCAAAAGGATGTTGGCAATGCTGCAGCGGCTGCACACGCAGCAGAGGGCCATCAACGAGTACCTGTGCGAGTATGGCACCAGGACAGGGTCAGGGGAGCTTGGCTTTTTTTTGCCACGCCAGTGGCTCATGATCTAGAATGCATGCACTGTCCTGTCACCATTTGAAGAGGCCACGAGGATGGTGAGCAGTGACAGTGCATGCATTAGTGATACTGTCCCTCTTGTCTACTTGTTGGAGCACACGCTTCATGGAATAATGGACAGGGCACTTGAGGTAGAACAGAGGGAGGAAGAGAAGGACTTCCTTACCTCTCAAGGCCCCCTTTATCCAGACAGTATTCCTGCGGGCCCGCCGATCTCACAGGAAGAGGAGGAGGAGTATGATAAGGATTGTGTCAGCATGAAGGTGGAGCCTAGCACTCAGCATCAGCAGCAGTCTTCAAGGGATCTTTTACAGTCCCCAGAAACCCATGGACTTGTACGTGGCTGGGAGAAGGTGGCTGCAGATCAGGTCATCCTTAGTGACCCAGAGGACTCCGGATCGAATGCCTCAGCAAACCTACACTGCATGGCCTCCCTGATCCTGCAAAGCCTGAGAAAGGACCCTCGGATTCGTGTGATCAAGGAGAGGGATCACTACTGGCTGGCTGTGGTGTTTAAACGATGCTCAGTTGGTACTAAGGGGCCCAAAGTGTGCCAAGAAAATATCCCCCACACCATTACATCACCAGCCTAAACCGTTGATACAAGGCAGGATGGATCCATGCTTTCATGTTGTTTACACCAAATTCTGACCCGACCATCTGAATGTGGCAGCTGAAATCGAGACTCATCAGACCAGGCAAATCCACGTTACAAGGGTAAGGTTGCGGAACTTATCCAGCCGTCGCAGAGCGAGCAGAGGATGAAACATCTTCGGGAGGCCTTGCAAAAAGGTTTGTGCAACGCGTTTCCAGAGCCTGGGATGGTACAAATTCCTGGTCCTGGACAACGTGTTGCTGAGGCTTCGGTCAGTCACAGAAGGAGCAGTGGAGAAGGTGGCCGCCTGACCGATGCGTTCAGACAATTTTTTAGTCCGCAGCCCCAAGGTATGATCGGTTCCAGCAACCATCGCCAGTGTCTATTGTACATGGTGCAGGAATACCTAGGGGCAAGATCAGACTTGGAGACCTTTCCAACCGAAAATCCACCCAGGTTACTGGGTCTTGAGGATGGATCACTGGCCAGAGCTTGCACAGTTTGCAATTGAGCTACTGGCCTGTCCTGCGTCCAGCGTTCTTTCAGAACGCACATTCAGTGCCGCTGGAGGCTTTGTAACCGATCACAGAGTGCGCCTGTCCACCGACTCGGTTGATCGGCTCACCTTCATAAAAATGAATCGGTCTTGGATCACCAGCTACCAAGCACCTGATGCTGATGTAACCAAATAATTTTTTTTATGAATGTGAGATCCCTTGAATACTGCCTATGCTGATGCTGACTGACTATCCTGTTATGCTGAGTGACTATCCTATTCCTCCTCAATGTTCATGTTGATAGCTTCTAAGAATATTTTTGGTTCTGGGCACCAGCACCAGTGCCTAAAGCCCAATTTTTCTGCCCCTGTTTAACAGGGGCGCATAATTACAATTTTTGCTGTAATATTTTGCAGCAGGGCTTGTTCCTGCACTCAACTAGCGTATCTGTGAGGGGTTGCAGTGTTGTGGCACCAGCACCAGTGCCTAAAGCCCAATTTTCTGCCCTTGTTTAACAGGGGCGCGTAATTACAATTTTTAAATCTAATATTTCACAGCAGGACTCGTTCTTGCGCTCAACAGAATCTGTGAGGTTTTACAGTGTTGTGGCACCAGCACCAGTGCCTAAAGCCCAATTTTTCTGCTCCTGTTTAACAGGGGTGTGTAATTAATTTTTTTGCTGTAATATTTTGCAGCAGGGCTTGTTTCTGCACTCAACTAGAGTATCTGTGAGGGGTTGCAGTGTTGTGGCACCAGCACCGGTTCCTAAAGCGTGATTTTTCCACTCCTGTTTAACAGGGGCGTTTAATTACAATTTTTGCTGTAATATTTTGCAGCAGGGCTCGTTCCTGCAATCAACTAGAGTATCTGTGAGGGGTTGCAGTGTTATGGCAGCAGTGCCTAAAGCCCAATTTTTCTGACCCTGTTCAACAGGAGCATGTAATTACAATTCTTGATATAATATTTCACAGCAGGGCCCATTCCAGCGCCCACCAAGAGTAACTGTGAGGGCTTACAGTGTTGTGGCAACGCCACCACACCACCAAAGGCCCAATTTTTCTGACCCTGTTCAACAGAGGCATGTAATTACAATTCTTGATATAATATTTCTAGCAGGGCCCATTTCAGCGCTCAGCAAGAGTAACTGTGAGGGCTTACAGTGTTCTACTACCACCAACACCTGAGGCCCAATTTTCTGGGCTGGCCCCTATATAGGGCAGGCCCCTACTTTCAAACATCCGACTTACAAACGACTCCTACTTACAAATGACTCCTACTTACAAATGGAGGGAGACAACAGGAAGTGAGAGGAAATCTACCCCTAGGAAGGGAAATTCTCTCCTGTAAAAGTTAATATGGGAAAAAGGTGTCTCCTCCACTGATTTATCACCAATCCTTGTTTCCCTTAAAAAACCCAAATTTTCAAAATTCAATTGTCATTGGGACTGAAAGTGAGGTGAAATCTTCTGAACAAGGGCAGACAGCAAAACAAATGTTACAGGGGTGATGATAACCCTTCCCTATGTTTTCCAAAAAGCTTTAAAATACATTTTTTGGCTGGAGCTACATTTACAAAATGTACCTGTTCCAAATTAAAAACAGATTCTACATAAGGACAAACCTACAGTCCCTGTCTTGTTTGCACTGCCTGTATACTGCTGTTCAGAGTATATAGGGCCTGGAGGCCCAACTCCTTTTTTTTTTTTTTTTTTAATTTGGGTGCGGTATTCCCCTTAATAACCATACAAGACCCAAAGGGCCTGGTAATGGACTGGGGGTGGTGGTGGGGGGGTACCCATCCTGTTTGTCTCACTGATTTTCACTGATTTTCATCCATATTGCCTGGACCCGACATTACATTAAAGCCGCAAAGCATTTTAAATGACTTTTATTCCTTTAAAAATGTCATTTTGTGCAGGGACTGTTCTAAGTAAGGGAAACACGCGCCACTTTACAGGCATACTATAGACACCCCCCAGGTATGATATTTAAAGGAATATTTCACTTTTATTTTTTCACTTTAAGCATCATTAAAATCACTGCTCCCGGAAAAACAGCCGGTTTTAAAACTTTCTTTTGCATTGATACATGTCCCCTGGGGCAGGACCCGGGTCCCCAAACCCTTTTTAGGACAATAGCTTGCATATTAGCCTTCAAAACTCGCACTTTTGATTTCTCACGTTCGAGTCCCATAGGCTTTAATGGTGTTCAAATGTTCGCACAAACTTTCGGTCTGTTCGCATGTTCTGGACACTATCCCTAGACTGACACTAAACTAATATTCTACACTGACAATTGAAGCAAAATAGCACAGAATAGCACACTAACTAACTAATAGCACTGAACAGAGCCCCGTTCTATCTCTCTCCACGCCAAAATTACACTAAAAATGGCTGCCATTGAAAGAATACTTTTTATTACTTTTATACTGTGAGGTGGGAATGAGTCATGATTGGATAAAGTCATGATGACAGTGTCTAATCATGACCCTGACAGTGCTCTCTGCCCTGATTGGCTGAAGCTTTCACTGCTTCAGCCAATCAGGGCTTGCAATGCACTGTTCAGTGGCACAATGCATTGTGGTCGGTTCGGGGGGCCGAACAAACGGTCGAACGACCCTTTTGTTCGGCTGTTTGATGAACGACCAAACAACGACAGTTCGGCCTGAACTTGTGCTCGGGCCGAACTGTTCACCCATCCCTACTGGCGAGATAAAAGAGATTGGGAGGGATGCTTCACTAAGCATAGATGGAGGCTTGGGCCCATACAGCAAGGCCTACTAGCATTTGCTATACATACACATAGGCTGGCAGAGCATGCTGGGGTTTGTAGTGCACCACACCAGGGAAACCCCAGTTGGTAGAGGGGCTCTGGAGGTGACAAAGCACACTCTCTAAAGTCCCCTAAATGATAAACCCACCTGTGTGCTACTTTGATTTTAATCATGGAAATGTTTGATTAGGAAGGAAGGCTCCTGGAGAGCTGTGGATCCTCTGTGGAGAGTTGCAGCATCCATGGTACATGCTGGCCTTTGCCTCCACTATCTAGCTGCAGCCTGTTGGCCTTTGCAAGGCAGGGAGCTGCCGGGGATTGGAATGTGGGCGGGGCCGTGGGGACACACAGGAGGAGGGGAAGATCCTGCTCCCTCTATCTCTTTTATCTCCTGCCTGTGCGAGGAGGGGGGGGGCTGCCAGTTCGGGGTCTGAGCAGTGTGACAGAGAGTGTAATAGACGCTCTGTCTCTGCTCATAGCTGCAGCGAGCAACCCCCGGAGCCACATCCCGGGCTTTTGGGCCCCCCACAACGGCAAAACTCCAGGGCCCATTTGCAAGTGCGACTACTGCAACCCTGGTAGTTCCACCACTGAAACAAAGGTATCACACAGTGCATTCCAATGGCAAATAAATATAGAAGAGCAAAAGGTAAACCTAGGTGGCTAACCCATAACACAAAATTTCTTATTAGAAAGAAAAAAGTGGCCTTTAAAAATATAAATTGGAAGGGGCATTGCCAGTATTCAATACAAGGAATGCAATAAGAAGTGTAAGAACACAATCAGAGTGGCTAAAAAAGACTACGAAAGACACATAGCAGAGGAGAGTAAAAAAAAATCCCAAGGAATTGGGATTGGGAATTTTAGATACAGTATATTAACAAAGGAATTAGCATGGAAAAATGAGGCACTTACTGCTATATTTTGGTAAGGCCTAGTGGATCATATTAAAGATGAAATACCAGGGAGAAACAAACCCTCCATCTTGGATGATTTGATTTCCCTTAATATCCAGATCGATGTCCGCTTCCAGGAGTGTGATCTGGAGAGGACTGGCCCACATGTCGCCTGGTACTTGCGTTCCACAAAGCTCCTGAGCAACCCACTTCTGCAATTATCCTGGCATCTGAAGAACCCAAGCTATTAGGGCAAATATACCTCACTCCACAAGAGCGATCGTGTCGTTTGATACTCGGCCTACACCTTTACTGCAGGCTTAATGGTCACCTATTAAAGTCCTGCACTGTTCGCTCAGGGAAACTGCAGTCGATGGCTTTACCCTGGCCTTAGGACCCCTGCAGTTCCGAACTACCTCCATAACCATGCATGTCGGTGTTCTACATCGTGAAGAAATCTCCTTCCTGATCCTACCTAAATCTTCTAGTCATGACAGGTTCCTTCCTATTTGCGCTTCACTGTGAAGCGTGGACCAGCGGGCTACATGCGCGCCGGTGGTGCGGTGATGCAGGGCGTAAATCCGCCCCTCAGGGCGGGCTTGTGCAGCACGTCATCACGCCGAGGGACCCCGTGACAGATCAAGGTTGCGATTGGTTGAGCACCGCAATCTGTCACACTGACCACCAGCTGATTCCAATTGTACAGAGTGCAACTGATTTCAGTCAGCTTTACCAGGGGCATATTAGCCCGCACCCCAGACATCCACAGTGATGCCGTGGGGGTGACGGGATCAGACATTACAGGACAAAGGGCAGAGGTATGTGATCAACAAACATTGTCTTTACTTTTTCAAACATAGACTTATTTTCTTTCATCTATTTCACCCTATTCAGAATATTTATGCTGGGGGTTAAACATTTTGATAGCAACTTACTATTTTGCATCTCTGCAATGAACTATGCATGCTTTTCCCCTTATACTCTCTCTCCCCCCCCCCCCTTTATGTCTTGTACATATACAGAAAAACATATACAGCACTCTACTGCAGTACCCATCCAGACTCGATCGATTGCTGGTCAGAATTTTGGCAGGAGCTTGACTCCATGTGTCTAGGGTCCTTGTAGTTGGGACAGGTGCCACTTTTTTGCTCTCCTGCCCCTCTGTGCATGCCCCCCCTACCCGGTTGCCATATGGGGTCCACCACGGTTTTGCGCTCAATCTATGGGAATACAGCCTTTGGCTCCCTGGTTGGTTTTATCAGTGATTCGCTCATCCTTGTAAGTATAGTCTCTTTTGCTGTCATTTTTCATCAAACGTGTTTAGATATGCATATTTGTTTTGATTATTCTTCTTGTTTAACCATTACTGACAAACTGATATACTAGTTCATTATTTTACTATACTAATACTAATTACTAATTAGTATTAACTACTTATATTATAGAATACTCATGACTCTCAAAAAAATGACATAAGCCTCCGAAAGACTACAGGGTCCGAAACATGTTAGGCATCATTTGCAGTATGCGTTCTTGTTAGCCCAACATTGTCTACAGGGCAGCTGAGCTTCATACCAATGTAACTTTGAGTATACTGTCGTTTGCTATATACACACTTTATATGTAATATGTAATTTCTACCCCTTTTCTTATGCATTTTTATTGTATGTTTAATATAATAAATTTCATTTTTTCTACTATATTACGTGGTCTGTCTATAAAATCAATAGGGCTATTATCATGCTTTGAGCACTAGGTTCTCCTTTTTTGATTATCTTCGTTGGATCAGACGGACCAGGTGTTTATACACACACTGCCAATCCCTTCCTTATAAATTTTATATTGGGTTTACCGCCCACAAATCCCCTCAATTGAGGTGTTGGCAATGTGTGTTTACAGTATAAATAGAACTTTTTGACTATTTTTATCAATCTGCATGTCTTACCGTTTTCAGCTTTAGAGACTTTACGTGACATATAGGCGCATCAGGCTTCCAACAAACCCTTCCCTTACACGGTGATCCTATCCTCCAAATCCTGCCTATACCAGTTCAAATATGGCAGAATACTTGGGAGAAGACTGGGATACTCTAATGTCCAAAACAATTAAAGAATTTGACACTAATGAGTTGATAGAATCAGAGATTAAATTTGCCTTTCTCAACCTTACTCATACAGTTGAGAAAAAGGCATCTTTATTCTGGCATATCAAATCTTTTGAAGATTATAAAAATGAAAATATCAATCCTTTTGGACTACGTGTCCAGATCTTCCCATCTTTTGAGAAGATTGAACCGGACTTCAAAATGGCCTGGGAGAAAGTCCTCAAACAATGTTCCCTTGAGTTAATGACATTATTAATTCAAGAGTATCGGAAGAGAATGTCAGAGCTCGATTTTAAAATTGATGGCCTCAATACTCAGTTGGTAAAACTCAAGGCACAGGCCTTACATGACCAACTAGAGAAACAGCTAAAAGAACACTTTGAAAAATATAATAAAGGAAATACTAATCAAGAAAAATAAAAAATTCTTTAGGGACAAAACACGCATACAGATGGCCTGATCGCCAAAAACCATATAACAGAAATAATACTCACTTTACTGCACCTCACCATTCTAATAACAAATCCAAGATGTCCAAGTCCTCCTCAAAGTCATCCATTGCTTCCCAATCTGTGCCGACACAGATGAATGGACGAAGACGACAGAAACGTCACCATCATGGTAACATCTCCAACGACGACGTCTCTGATATGGAGGACTCACCATCTACACACACCAGAGAACATCCCAACACTTCACACAAGCACCAACCACCTCATGTTAACACTAGAACATCACAGCAATCCACCACTCCCATATCTAGTTCACAAACAAGCACATCCCGTCAGGGGGAATTTTTAGACCGTATGCGGGCACAAACACAAAAGCACCAGGAAAGCATCAAGAACTACACTCACAAATCCAACAAAAGTTACCCACCCAAAGATCACTAAACATCATTAATCTGTCGAGCCATTTGCTGTCAGAAGATGAGATTAGAGTCCTTGAAAAATGACTTACCTTTTGTCCAGTCACACAAATTGACAAGTTTGAGGTCACTAAAGACGTACATTTATTTGTGTGCAATCTCCTACTAAAAAGTCTCTTTGCAAAAAAGCAAGATGCTGGTGGTCCCACCCATAAGAAAACAGAGCTAGAGGCCATTGATAACCTTACCGTATTACTAGAAGAGAACGAACCAGAGGATCTCATTGATTCCCTTGACCTCGAAGCCATCTTAGCTGAAGTCGATGGCATGATCTCTGCACCTCCACCACCCAAATCAAACATGGTTGCATTAAAAAAGAAATCTAGCCTCTACCCAGCACACAGTTCTAAACCCAACACTGAAGCATTTTTTAAATTGGTTTCTAAAGACATACAAAATCTTAAATATTCCCCCCAAGAACAGGGGAACCTTACAAACGGTGAACATAGGGCACTATAATCTTTAACACAGAACCAACTTATAAAAATCAAACCAGACGACAGGCAGAAACATTGCGATATAAAACAACGTAGATTATGTTCAGATGTGCAACAACATTCTGGATAATCCAGAGTGGTAAAAGGTGAGCGTGTAAAAGGTGACCTCCTGTGGGAAGCCATTCTCATGTGCTCTCATGTATTTTTGTCAATAATGTTGTGATAATAGGCCTGATCAACAAGTACATAAAAATCTTTAACGTAGCCATCGATCAGAGATCTCAGTATACACATACTGAGATCTCTGATCGATGGCTACGTTAAAGATTTTTATGTACTTGTTGATCAGGCCTATTATCACAACATTATTGACAAAAATACATGAGAGCACATGAGAATGGCTTCCCACAGGAGGTCACCTTTTACACGCTCCCCAAAGTACACAAGAATGTTAAAAACCCACCAGGAAGACCAATTGGTAGGGGAAGCCTGACTGAAAAACTCAGCAAATTCACTGATGGACAACTTCTGCCCATAATGGAAGTACTTCCATCATGCACAAAGGACACCATCCACCTTCTACAAATTCTAGAAGGCCTCCACATCAATGGCGACACCATTCTACTCCCGAGTGACCTGGAGGCCCTCTATAGCTCTATTCCACATAAATTAGGTCTAATGCGACACGTACTATCACAACAAAACCGGCATGCCCCTCCATTGGTGGAATTCATTGTAGCATCCCTTGAATTTATTTTGAAGTATAACAATTTTTCCTTTGATGGCTCCCACTACCTCCAGGTACAGGGTGTGGCTATGGGCACATGCTGTTCCCCAGCCTATGCCAACCTGTACCTGGGGGAGTGGGAAAGATGTATGTTCTCTGATGACATAGCATGTAGGTATACATTGATGATATCATGTTACTATGGGATGGCTCTACTGTACTCCTTGATGAGTTTCTTGAGTATATCAATTTGGGTAATACATTCAATCTCAAATTCATCATGGCTTACAATCCATCTACCATTACATTCTTATATTTAACAATTAAAAAACATACTGATGGTTCTCTACATAGCAAACTCTTTAGAAAACCGACAGCAGGTAATACCATCTTGGAAGCTTTTAGCTTCCACCCTGAACCATTACTGGCATCCATCCCATTTGGACAATACATTCGAGCTCGACGCAACTTCTCGACTGATACTCTGTTTGAGAAAGAAGCCTCAATACTAAGGATTAGACTATGGGCTAGGGGATACTCTAATGGTATCCTCAAGAAAGCCTATAAGAAGGCCAAGAATAAAACAAGGAATAATCTCCTTTTCTCACAGAAACAAGAGAAGGGAACTATGACCACACAAGTGATTACTAGGTTCTGCTAAAAACATAGACAAATCAACCATATCTTAGATAAATATTGGCACTTACTCAGTATGGACACCACATTAGCACTAGGGATGAGTCGAACACCTCCTGGTTCGGTCTGAGGCAGAACATGCGAACAGACCAAAATTTTGTGCGAACACGCGAACCCCGTTAAAGTCTATGGGACTAGAACGTGAAAAATCAAAAGTGCTAATTTTAAAGGCTATTATGCAAGTTACTGTCATAAAAAGTGTTTGGGGACCCGGGTCCTGCCCCAGGGGACATATATCAATGCAAAAAAAAGTTTCAAAAACTGACGTTTTTTTCGGGAGCAGTGATTTTAATCATGCTTAAAGTGAAACAATAAAAGTGTAATATTCCTTTAAATATCATCGTGCCTGAGGGGTGTCTATAGTATGCCTGTAAAGTGGCACTTTTTTCCCGTGTTTAGAACAGTCCCAGAAAAGCCTGGAGTAAAGAAAGAAAAGAAATAAAACGTAGGGCTTTCATGACTGGGGGAACAGGGGACAGGAATGGCGGATGGTACAAAGTCCCTGAGTGAAGGAGAGGGAGGAAGAGGAGGAGCTAGCAGGGGAAAATTAGAAGTAACGTCCCTCCCCAGCGTCAATGTTAGCTGGAGGAGAGAGCTTAGAGCGTGCACAGCGTGTCAGCTATAGAAGACCTCATAGCGCGCAGCTGCGACCAAAGGTGAGCGGTGCAGTCACTGGTCATAGGCGAGGGAGTAAGGGAACCCAGCACCGTGGCGAATGGAGTCTGCGCGATCTCAGCGGTCCCGGCCGGCGGAGCGCTCCTCACCAGACTTATCCCCCTGGGCCCAGTGTCATACAGGTAGTCCCTTAAGGGCCCCCCCGTGAAGCACATGACTGGGCTGGAGGCGAGAGGCTCTGGGAGGAATCCTCAACAGAGATGGGGCTCGGCAGGCGGGCCCTCCAGAACTTCCAGGGCCCATGCTAGGCCCGCCATGCGACAGGCTACGGAAATTGCGGGCTCCACCTCCGGCGAGGTGGCCGGGGGGCTTCAGCGGGGGATACGTTCCGCAGCAGCCGGCGGCTCCCAGAGATGCGGAGGACCGAGGGGGATGGCAGAGAGAGACGGTGCCCAAGAGCAGCAGAGATCGGGAGACAGCAGAGGTGGAGGGAAGGCGACAAAGAAATCCGCAGGCAGATCCGGCGCACGGAGGAGGGGCCAGACACAGCATGGATCCTCAGCATCCAGGGATGTCTCCCATGGAGGGCTGTCTGTGAGAGAGGAAGAGACAGTGGACAATCAATTGGAAGGGGAGCTCTCACTATCAGAGGAACATGTGCCATGCGGGACCCCGGCGGCAATGGAAGCGGGACTGGTGGGACCTTTCCTAGGCAGCCTGGTAAGTCCACTTTTAATTCGGGGTACAAGGGGGGAGGGCGGGTTGGGGGGCAGTACTAGGTCAGGTGAAAAGGTCACCTGCCAGCGGAAGGTTCCTGGGGGGGCTTCAGCATTAGGGGATTTGGGGCCTGGGATAAATTCCAGGGCCAGTCACTACGACAACCGTGCCTGCGGTGGGGGACACCAGGGTGGCTGTGGCAGATTCAACAAACAAGGAGTTGACGGGGGAGAAGGTGAGGGTAGCAGGGGAAGCGGGCAAAAAGCAAGACTTGATCAGGTTGGCGGACTCGGCGAGGTGTGAGGTATATGTATGTTTTGAGGGTCCACTGGGAGCACACCTTAAGCCGGAGGTTAAGGAAAAAATCTGGAAAGGTGAGTATGTGGAGATATTCTCACTGCTGCCATTGGAGAAGTTCAATTTAGATAGGGTGAAACCCGAGGTCAACAAGAAGGAGAATGAGGAGAAGAGGAGATATCGATTCATCCCACGGACATTCCAGAACTGGCTCCAGGCGTTTGCAATTATGGCTAGTGTGATCGGTGAGAAGAACCCTGAACACTGCGCTCTTCTGCTACCTGGATGCGGTGGGTGAGGCGCATAAAGTCTATAGGGGAAGTGCGTGGTTGAGAAATGATGAGCAATTCTGACAACGCAGGGCCATATGCCCGGCCTTGAGGTGGAATCATAAGGACATCAGCATTTGGATGCGCCTGATGACGTCGGCGAGGGCACCGAGTCAGTTTTTTCCAGGGGGGGCCGTTGGCACATCCACTCCCGGACAATTGGCCGCTAGAAAAAAGGGGGTGTGCTGGCAGTACAATGAGGGTTCAAGTTTGGGGGGACCTGCAAATTCAAGCACGAATGCTTGGGTTGTGGTGGAGCGCATCCTGTCTCTCGGTGCTTCAATCAAGGAAAAGGCCATGCTGGGGATTCTACTAACAAGCGGGACGACTCCGGTGAAGGTGGAAAGGATGTGTCCTTTCCTAGATAGGTACCCAGATCAGGAGTCAGAAAAGTAGTTAGGCCTGGGGTTTGCAGAGGGGTTTCGGGTCGGGTCCAACATAGTCACTGTCCCTCTGGTGCCCCCTAACTTGCGTTCAGCTAGGCAACATCCAGAGGCGGTCTTGGAGAAGGTATGGAAGTAGGTTGCGTTGGGACGCATGGGGGGCCCATTCCCCAAGTTGACAATGACAGAGTTAGTAGTATCCCCCTTGGGAGTAGTACCCAAAAAAGAACCGAATAAATTCAGGTTGATTCACCACCTCTCTTTCCCCAAAGGGGGGGTCTGTTAATGATGCTATTAATTTGGACATGTGTGCTGTTTCGTACACTTCGTTCAACGGCAGTTTTTTGGGTACGACGGTATGCCAAAGGGGCTAAGATGGCCAAATCGGACATTGAGTCGGCATTTAGATTGCTTCCCGTTCACCCGGACAGTTTTCGCTTGGTAGGACATCATTGGCAAGAGGAATTCTACGTGGACCGCTGCCTGCCAATGGGTTGTGCCATTTCATGTGCATTATTCGAACGATTCAGCTCATTCGTGGAATGGGAAGACGTCGCGGGAGTGAATTCCACAATACACTACTTGGGTGATTTCCTGTGTGTGGGCCCGGCATCATGACAGATTCCTTCTTGTTTGCGCTTCACTGTGAAGCGCGGACCAGCGGGCTACATGCGCGCCGGTGGTGCGATGATGCAGGGCGTAAATCCACCCCTCGGGGCGGGCTTGTGCCGCGCGTCATCGCGGCGAGGGACCCCGTGACAGATCAAGGTTGCGATTGGTCGAGCACCGCAATCTGTCACACTGACCACCAGCTGATTCCAATTGTACAGAGTGCAATTGATTTCAGTCAGCTTTACCAGGGGCATATTAGCCTGCACCCCAGACATCCACAGTGATGCCGTGGCGGTGACGGGATCAGAAATTACAGAACAAAGGGCAGAAGTATGTGATCAACAAACATTGTCTTTACTTTTTCAAACTCAGACTTATTTTCTTTCATCTATTTCACCCTATTCAGAATATTTATGCTGGGGGTTAAACATTTTGATAACAACTTATACCTCGTTTATACATTTACTATTTTGCATCTCTGCAATGAACTATGCGTGCTTTTCCCCTTATACTCTCCCCCCCCCTTTATGTCTTGTACATATACAGAAAAACATATACAGCACTCTACTGCAGTACCCATCCAGACTCGATCGATTGCTGGTCAGAATTTTGGCAGGAGCTTGACTCCATGTGCCTAGGGTCCTTGTAGTTGGGACAGGTGCCACTTTTTTGCTCTCCTGCCCCTCTGTGCATGCCCCCCCTACCCGGTTGCCATATGGGGTCCAACACGGTTTTGCGCTCAATCTATGGGAATACAACCTTTGGCTCCCTGGTTGGTTTTATCAGTGATTCGCTCATCCTTGTAAGTATAGTCTCTTTTGCTGTCATTTTTCATCAAACGTGTTTAGATATGCATATTTGTTTTGATTATTTTTCTTGTTTAACCACTACTGACAAATTGATATACAAGTTCATTATTTTACTATACTAATACTAATTACTAATTAGTATTAATTACTGATATTATAGAATACATATGACTCTCAAAAAAATGACATAAGCCTCCGAAGGACTACAGGGCCCGAAACATGTTAGGCGTCATTTGCAGTATGCGTTCTTGTTAGCCCAACATTGTCTACAGGGCAGCTGAGCTTCATACCAATGTAACTTTGAGTATACTGTTGTTTACTATATACACACTTTTATATGTAATATGTCATTTCTACTCCTTTTCTTATGCATTTTTATTGTATGTTTAATATAATAAATTTCATTTTTTCTACTATATTACCTGGTCTATAAAATCCGTAGGGCTATTATCATGCTTTGAGCACTAGGTTCTCCTTTTTTGGTTATCTTCATTGGATCAGACGGACCAGGTGTTTATACACACACTGCCAATCCCTTCCTTATAAATTTTATATTGGGTTTACCGCTCACAAATCCCCTCAATTGAGGTGTTGGCAATGTGTGTTTACAGTATAAATAGAACTTATTGACTATTTTTTTCAATCTGCATGTCTTACCGTTTTTAGCTTTAGAGACTTTACGTGACATATAGGCGCATCAGGCTTCCAACAAACCCTTCCCTTACACGGTGATCCTATCCTCCAAATCCTGCCTATACCAGTTCAAATATGGCAGAATACTTGGGAGAAGACTGGGATACTCTAATGTCCAAAACAATTAAAGAATTTGACACTAATGAGTTGATAGAATCAGAGATTAAATTTGCCTTTCTCAACCTTACTCATACAGTTGAGAAAAAGGCATCTTTATTCTTGCATATCAAATCTTTTGAAGATTATAAAAAGGAAAATATCAATCCTTTTGGACTACATGTCCAGATATTCCCATCTTTTGAGAAGATTGAACCGGACTTCAAAATGGCCTGGGAGAAAGTCCTCAAACAATGTTCCCTTGAGTTAATGACATTATTAATTCAAGAGTAGGGATGAGCCAAACACCCCCTGGTTCGGTTCGCACCAGAACCTGCGAACAGACCGAAAATTTGCACGAACTTTAGAACCCCATTGACGTCTATGAGACTCGAACGTTCAAAATAATTTGTCCTAAAAAGGGTTTGGGGACCCGGGTCCTGCCCCAGGGGACTTGTATCAATGCAAAAAAAACTTTTAAAAACGGCCGTTTTTTCGGGAGCAGTGATTTTAATGATGCTTAAAGTAAAAAAAAAAAAAAAAAAAGTGAAATATTCCTATAAATCTCATACCTGGGGGGTGTCTATAGTATGCCTGTAAAGTGGCGCGTGTTTCCCGTGCTTAGAACAGTCCCTGCACAAAATGTCATTTTTAAAGGAAAAAAAGTAATTTAAAACTGCTTGCGGCTTTAATGTAATGTTGGGTCCTGGCAATATGGATGAAAATCAGTGAGACAAATGGCATGGGTACCCCCCAGTCCATTACCAGGCCCTTTGGGTCTTGTATGGATATTAAGGGGAACCCCGCACCCAAATTAAAAAAGGAAACAGCAGTATACAGGCTCTGTACTCTGAACAGCAGTATACAGGCGGTGCAAACAATACAGGGACTGTAGGTTTGTTGTTAAGTAGAATCTGTTTGTAATTTTGAACTGGTACATTTTTAACGTATTTAGCTCCAGCCATAAAATCTATTTTAAGCTTTTTGGAAAACATAGGGAAGGGTTATCACCCCTGTGACATTTGTTTTGCTGTCTGTGCTCCTCTTCAGAAGATTTCACCTCACTTTTTGTCCCAATGACAAATGTTTTTTGAAAATTTGGGGTTTTTTGTGAAACAAGGATTGGTGATAAAGCATCAATGGAAAGGAGAAATGTTTTTCCTATATTAACTCTTACAGGAGAGAATTTCCCTTCCTAGGGGTAGAGTTCATCTCACTTCCTGTTGTCTCCTTCCTTTTGCAAGTAGGAGTAGTTTGTAAGTTGGATGTTTGAAAGTAGGGGCCTGCCCTATATACTCAGCAGAAATTTGGGCCTTAGGTGTTGTTGTGGCCACAACACTGTAAGCCCTCTCAGGGCCCTGCTGTGAAATATTAGATCAAGAATTGTAATTACATGCCCCTGTTGAACAGGGGCTGAAAAATTGAGCCTTAGGCACTGATGCTGGTGCCACAACACTGCAACCCCTCACAGATACTCTAGTTGGAATGCAGGAACGAGCCCTGCTGCAAAGTGTTGCATCAAAAATTGTAATTACACGCCCCTGTTAAACAGGGGCTGAAAATTTGGGCCTTAGGCACTGGTGCCACAACACTGCAACCCCTCACAGATACTCTAGTTGGAACACAGGAAGGAGCCCTGCTGCAAAGTATTGCATCAAAAATTGTAATTACACACCCCTGTTAAACAGGGGCTGAAAAATTGGGCCTTAGGCACTGGTGGCGGCGCCCAGAACCAAAAATGTTCTTACAAGCTATCAGCGTGATCATTGAGGAGGAAGAGGATAATTACTCAGGATAGTCACTCAGCATCAGCATAGGCAGTCTTTGAAGGGATCTGAAATTTCAAAAAAAATTATTCAGTTACATCAGCATCAGGTGCTTTGTAGCTGGTGGTGATCCAAGACTGATTCATTTTTATAAAGGTCAGTCGATCGACCGAGTCGGTGGACAGGCGCACCCTGTGATCGGTTACAAAGCCTCCAGCAGCACTGAATGTGCGTTCCAAAAGAACGCTGGATGCAGGACAGGCCAGTAGCTCAATTGCATACTGTGCAAGCTCTGGCCAGTGATCCATCCTCAAGTCCCAGTAACCCAGAGGATTTTCGGTGGGAAAGGTGTCCAAGTCAGATCTTGCCCCTAGGTATTCCTGCACCACGTAAAACAGATGCTGGTGATGGTTGCTGGAACCGATCATACCTTGGGGCTGCGGACTAAAAAATTGTCTGAATGCATCGGTCAGACGGCCACCTTCTCCACCGCTCCTTCTTTGACTGACCAAAGCCTCAGCAACACGTTGTCCATCAACAGGAGTTTGTAACCTCCCAGTCTCTGGGAACGCGTTGCACAGACCTTTCTGCGAGGCCTCCCGAAGATGTTTCATCCTCTGCTCCCTCTGCAACGGCAAGATAAGGTCTGCAACCTTACCCTTGTAACGTGGATCAAGGAGGGTTGCCAGCCAGTATTGGTCCTTCTCCTTGATACCACGAATACGAAAACTTTCCTGGCCTGCCTCAGGACATCCTGTAAGCCCGGGTACCTGCCCAAGAACCGCTGCACCACCAAGTTAAGGACGTGAGCCAAACAGGGCACATGGGTCATTTGTCCCTGTCGGAGGGCAAAGAGGAGGTTGGTGCCATTGTCGCAAACCACCATTCCTGGCTTAAGTTGGCGTGGCGTCAACCACCTCTGAACCTGCCCCTGCAGAGCTGACAGAACCTCTGCCCCAGTGTGGCTCCTGTCCCCCAAGCACACCAGCTCAAGCACCGCATGGCATCTTTTGGCCTGCATACTTGCGTAGCCCTTTGAGCGGCTACGGAGCACCGCTGGTTCCGAGGACCAAGCACAGGAAGAGGACATGGAGGAAGAAGAAGAGGAGGGGGTGGAGGAGAGAGGTGTGTCACAATCATTAGTAGTGGCATTTTGGAGGCGTGGTGGCGGAACAACCTGCAACACTACTGCACCTTGTTCTGCATCCTTCCCAGCTGCCAGCAGAGTCACCCAATGCGCGGTGAAACTTAGGTAACGTCCCTGTCCATGCCTGCTGGACCATGAGTCAGCGGTAATATGCATCTTACCGCTGACCGCCCTGTCCAGCGAAGCATTGACATTGCCTTCCACATGCCGGTAGAGAGCCGGAATCGCCTTCCGTGAGAAAAAGTGGCGTTTGGGTACCTGCCACTGAGGAACCGCACATTCCACAAACTCATGGAAGGGGGCAGTCTACCAACTGAAAATGCAGCAGTTGAAGTGCTAGCAATTTTGCCAAGCTAGCATTCAACCGCTGGGCATGTGGATGGCTGGGAGCGAACTTCTTTCGGCGGTGCAGCAGCTGGGGCAGGGAAATTTGCCTGGTACAATCTGACGTCGGTGTACCGAAAGCAGATTGCCCACAAGTACTTGGCTGTGACACACCTAATTCTACACCTTCATTTCTCTCAGTGCAGGTCTCAGAGAGGACTGAAGGTATAGTGGGGTTGGAGATCTCAGCTGATGAGGAGCAAGGAGAGGTCCTCTTTGTTCTTTGGTGTGGGTCTTTTAGATACGCTTGCCAACGAACTGCATGGCAGGTCAACATATGTCTGGTCAAGCATGTGGTGCCCAAGCAGGAGATGTTTTGGCCACGCGAGATACGCTTGAGACATATGTTGCAAATAACAGCGGTGCGATCTGATGCACTCGTCTCAAAAAAGGCCCACACCAAAGAACTTTTGGAATAACGCGCAGAGACAGCAGCGCCCTGCACTTGCGGAGCTTTGGGGTGTGATGCAGTCAGTGTGCTGCCCTTAGGCTGGCCCCTGGAGGGCATCCTTCCTCGTTGGTGATGTGCCTCCTCCTCCTCCTCTCTCCTATCAGGCACCCACGTGGAGTCAGTGACCTCATCATCCCCTCCCTCCTCATCACTGGAGCAAACCTGGCAGTATGCTGCAGCAAGGGGAGCATGACTGCCAGATTGCTGTCCTTCTTGGGCACCCCCTCTGTCCATGCTCATGTTACTGCCTTCATCTAGCTCAGTATCATCATCAGAGCCTTCTAAACGCTGGGCATCCTCCTGGAGCATGTACCCAACACTGTGGTCAAACAGTTCAAGGGGCTCCTCAGGAGGACATGGTGGGGCTAGGGAAGGAGTCACTGATGCCATTGAGCCGAGGGAAGAGGCCGCGTTGGCAGCTGCTTTGCCAGACAAAGTACCCTGAGCATGGGTGAGAGAGGATGAGGAGGATGAGGACGGCTTGGTCATCCACCCGACCAAGTCTTCCGCATGTTGCGGCTTGACACGGCCAGCTGCCGAAAAAAAGGCCAAGCGTGTCCCACGGCCACGTGCTGATGAGGATGCACCATCTCCATGACCAGCACTGTTGCCTCTAGACACAGAGCCTGCTTGCCCTTTTTTATTGGCTTGTGACTGTCTGCCTCTCCTTGTTGGCCTTCCAGACATACTAATGGCCTGTAGCTGCACTAAGCTGGTATATATATATATATATATATATATATATATATATATATATATATATATAGCTAAAGCTACCTGTATAAGGTTGGTGGTGTTCTCAAACTACAGGCAGGCAGTTGATTTTGCTAGCTGCAGTATCTATATATATATATATATATATATATATATATATATATATATACTGATACTGCAGCTAGCAAAATCAACTGCCTGCCTGTAGTTTGAGAACACCACCAACCTTATACAGGTAGCTTTAGCTGAACACTGTGCAGAGCTTGCAAAAAACTAACTTGTAGCTTATTTAGCTGCCTGCGGTAGTGATAGGATCAAGAAAACACCACCAACCTTCTACAGGTAGCTTTAGGTGAACACTGTGCAGAGCTCGCAAAAAAAAAACTTGTAGCTTATTTAGCTGCCTGCGATAGTGATAGGATCAGGAAAACACCACCAACCTTCTACAGGTAGCTTTAGCTGAACACTGTGTAGAGCTCGCACTACACTAACTTGTAGTTTTAGCTGAACACTGTGCAGAGCTCGCAAAAAACTAACTTGTAGCTTATTTAGCTGCCTGCGGTAGTGAAAGGATCAGGAAAACACCACCAACCTTCTACAGGTAGCTTTAGCTGAACACTTTGCAGAGGTCACACTACACTAACTTGTAGTTTTAGATGAACACTGTGAGGAGGACGCACTACACTAGCTTGTAGCTTTAGCTGAACACTGTGCAGAGGTTGCAATACACTAACTTGTAGTTTTAGCTGAACACTGTGAGGAGGACGCACTACACTAACTTGTAGCTTTAGCTGAACACTGTGCAGAGGTCGCACTACACTAACTTGTAGCTTTAGCTGAACACTGTGAGGAGGACGCACTACACTAACTTGTAGCTTATCTAGCTGCCTGCTGTAGTGATAGGATCAGGAAAACACCACCAACCTTCTACAGGTAGCTTTAGGTAAACACTGTGCAGAGCTCGCAAAAAAATAACTTGTAGCTTATTTAGCTGCCTGCGGTAGTGATAGGATCAGGAAAACACCACCAACCTTCTACAAGTAGCTTTAGGTGAACACTGTGCAGAGCTCGCAAAAAACTAACTTGTAGCTTATTTAGCTGCCTGCGGTAGTGATAGGATCAGGAAAACACCACCAACCTGCTACAGGTAGCTTTAGCTGAACACTGTGTAGAGCTCGCAAAAAACTAACTTGTGGTTTTAGCTGAACACTGTGAGGAGGACACACTACCCTAACGTGTAGCTTTAGCTGAACACTGTGCTGTGGTCACACTAAACTAACTTGTAGCTTTAACTGAACACTGTGAGGAGGATGCACTACACTAACTTGTAGTTTTAGCTGAACACTGTGCAGAGGTCACACTAAACTAACTTGTAGCTTTAACTGAACATTGTGAGGAGGACACACTACCCTAACTGTAAATAGTCTAGCTGCCTGACTGTGGTACCAATAGGATCAAAAGAACACCAGCAATTTTCTTCAGGTAGCTGTAAATACTGTAACAAGACAAGCCTGCCTGTCAGTAGGAAGATAACGGGAACGGATCTAGCTAAACTGAATACAGTGTATATATATATATATATATATATATATATATATATATATATATATATATATATATACACAACACCTGGGATGCATATATATACACAATACACTGTAAGAGCAGCTAACTCACTGACTGTCCTGCCTAATCTATCTAACTTAAATCAAATGACACTGTCTCTCTGTCTATCTACTTCAACACCGGAACACACACTACACAGGGCCGCCGCGCAGGCGGCCTTATATAGTGTGGGGCGTGTACTAAATCCCCTGAGCCATAATTGGCCAAAGCCTCCTTGGCTTTGGCCAATTACGGCTCTCTGTTCAGATGGCGCTGTGATTGGCCAAGCATGCGGGTCATAGTGCATGCTTGGCCAATCATCAGCCAGCAATGCACTGTGATGCCGCAGTGAATTATGGGCCGTGATGCGCCACACGAATTTGGCGCGAACGGCCCATGTCGTTCGCAATTCGGCAAACGGGCGAACAGACGATGTTCGAGTCGAACATGGGTTCGACTCAAACACGAAGCTCATCCCTATTCAAGAGTATCGGAAGAGAATGTCAGAGCTCGATGTTAAAATCGATGGCCTCAATGCTCAGTTGGTAAAACTCAAGGCACAGGCCTTACATGACCAACTAGAGAAACAGCTAAAAGAACACTTTGAAAAATATAATAAAGGAAATACTAATAAAGAAAAATAAAAAATTCTTTAGGGACAAAAAAGCATTTCAGGAGGAACACGCATACAGATGGCCTGATGGCCAAAAACCATATAACAGAAATAATGCTCACTTTATTGCACCTCACCATTCTAATAACAAATCCAAGATGTCCAAGTCCTCCTCAATGTCATCCATTGCTTCCCAATCTGTGCTGACACAGATGAATGGATGAAGACGACAGAAACGTCACCGTCATGGTAACATCTCCAACGACGACGTCTCTGATATGGAGGACTCACCATCTACACACACCAAAGAACATCCCAACACTTCACACAAGCACCAACCACCTCATGTTAACACTAGAACATCACAGCAATCCACCACTCCCATATCTAGTTCACAAACAGGCACATCCCGTCAGGGGGAATTTTTAGACCGTATGCGGGCACAAACACAAAAGCACCAGGAAAGCATCAAGAACTACACTCACAAATCCAACAAAAGTTACCCACCCAAAGATCACTAAACATCATTAATCTGTCGAGCCATTTGCTGTCAGAAGATGAGATTAGAGTCCTTGAAAAATGACTTACCTTTTGTCCAGTCACACAAATTGACAAGTTTGAGGTCACTAAAGACGTACATTTATTTGTGTGCAATCTCCTACTAAAAAGTCTCTTTGCAAAAAAGCAAGATGCTGGAGGTCCCACCCATAAGAAAACAGAGCTAGAGGCCATTGATAACCTTACCGTATTACTAGAAGAGAACGAACCAGAGGATCTCATTGATTCCCTTGACTTCGAAGCCATCTTAGCTGAAGTCGATGGCATGATCTCTGCACCTCCACCACCCAAATCAAACATGGTTGCATTAAAAAAGAAATCTAGCCTCTACCCAGCACACAGTTCTAAACCCAACACTGCAGCATTTTTTAAATTGGTTTCTAAAGACATACAAAATCTTAAATATCCCCCCCAAGGACAGGGGAAACTTACAAACGGTGAACATAGGGCACTACAATCTTTAACACAGAACCAACTTATAACAATCAAACCAGCCGACAGGCAGAAACATTGCGATATAAAACAACATAGATTATGTTCAGATGTGCAACAACATTCTGGATAATCCAGAGTGGTATAGGTGTATACCGAGATCTCTGATCGACGGCTACGTTAAAGATTTTTATGTACTTGTTGATCAGGCCTAATATCACAACGTTATTGACAAAAATACATGAGAGTACATGAGAACTGGCTTCCCACAGGAGGCCACCTTTTACGCGCTCCCCAAAGTACACAAGAATGTTAAAAAACCACCAGGAAGACCAATTGGTAGGGGAAGCCTGACTGAAAATCTCAGCAAATTCACTGATGGACAACTTCAGCCCATAATGGAAGTATTTCCATCATACGCAAAGGACACCATCCACCTTCTACAAATTCTAGATGGCCTCCACATCAATGGTGACACCATTCTAGTCCCGATTGACGTGGAGGCCCTCTATAGCTCTATTCCACATGAATTAGGTCTAATGCGACACGTACTATCACGACAAAACCGGCATACCCCTCCATTGATGGAATTCATTGTAGCATCCCTTGAATTTATTTTGAAGTATAACTATTTTTCCTTTGATGGCTCCCACTACCTCCAGGTACAGGGTGTGGCTATGGGCACATGCTGTTCCCCAGCCTATGCCAACCTGTACCTGGGGGAGTGGGAAAGATGTATGTTCTCTGATGACATAGCATGTAGGTATACCAGCCATGACATAGCTTGGTATCGCTACATTGATGATATCATGTTACTATGGGATGGCTCTACCATACTCCTTGATGAGTTTCTTGAGTATATCAATTTGGGTAATACATTAATTCTCAAATTCTTCATGGCTTACAATCCATCTACCATTACATTCTTATATTTAACAATTAAAAAACATACTGATGGTTCTCTACATAGCGAACTCTTTAGAAAACCGACAGCAGGTAATACTATCTTGGAAGCTTTTAGCTTCCACCCTGAACCATTACTGGCATCCATCCCATTCGGACAATACGTTCGAGCTTGACGCAACTTCTCGACTGATACCCTGTTTGAAAAAGAAGCCTCAGTACTAAGGATTAGACTATGGGCTAGGGGATACTCTAATGGTATCCTTAAGAAAGCCTATAAGAAGGCCAAGAATAAAACAAGGAATAATCTCCTTTTCTCACAGAAACAAGAGAACAAGAGAACCACACTAATGATTACTAGGTTCTGCCAACAACATAGACAAATCAACCATATCTTACATAAATATTGGCACTTACTCAGTATGGACACCACATTAGCACTAGGGATGAGCCGAACACCTCCTGGTTCGGTTTGAGGCAGAACATGCGAACAGACCAAAAATTTGTGCAAACACGCGAACCCCGTTAAAGTCTATGGGACTAGAATGTGAAAAATCAAAAGTGCTAATTTTAAAGGCTAATATGCAAGTTATTGTCATAAAAAGTGTTTGGGGACCCGGGTCCTGCCCCAGGGGACATATATCAATGCAAAAAAAAGTTTTAAAAACGGACATTTTTCGGGAGCAGTGATTTTAATAATGCTTAAAGTGAAACAATAAAAGTGTAATATACCTTTAAATATCATCGTGCCTGGGGGGTGTCTATAGTATGCCTGTAAAGTGGCGCTTTTTTCCCATGTTTAGAACAGTCCCAGAAAAGCCCCGGAGTAAAGAAAGAAAAGAAAGAAAACGTAGGGCTTTCATGACTGGGGGAACAGGGGACAGGAATGGCGGATTGTACAAAGTCCCTGAGTGAAGGAGAGGGAGGAAGAGGAGGAGCTAGCAGGGGAAAATTAGAAGTAACGTCCCTCCCCAGCGTCAGTGTTAGCTGGAGGAGAGAGCTTAGAGCGTGCACAGCGTGTCGGCTATAGAAGACCTCATAGCACGCAGCTGCGACCAAAGGTGAGCGGTGCAGTCACTGGTCATAGGCGAGGGAGTAAGGTAAAGCAGCACCGCGGCGAATGGAGTCTGCGCGATCTCAGCGGTCCCGGCTAGCGGAGCGCTTCTCACCAGACTCCTCCCCCTGGGCCCAGTGTCATACAGGTAGTCCCTTAAGGGCCCCCCGTGAAGCACATGACTGGGCTGGTGAGGGGCGAGAGGCTCTGGGAGGAATCCCTAACAGAGATAGGCTCGGCGGGCGGGCCCTCCAGAACTACCATGGCCCATGCTAGGCCCGCCACGCAACAGGCTACGGAAATTGCGGCCTCCGGCGAGGTGGCCGGGGGGCTTCAGCGGGGGATACGTTCTGCAGCAGCCGGCGGCTCCCAGAGATGTGGAGGACCGAGGGGGACAGCAGAGAGAGATGGTGCAGAGATCGGGAGAAGGCAGAGGTGGAGGGAAGGCGACAAAGAAATCCGCAGGCAGATCCGGCGCACGGAGGAGGGGCCAGACACAGCGTGGATCCTTGGCATCCAGGGATGTCTCCCATGGAGGGCTGTCTGTGAGAGAGGAAGAGACAGTGGACGATCGATCGGAAGGGGAGCTCTCACTATCAGAGGAAGATGTGCCACGCGGAACCCCGGCAGTGATGGAAGCGGGACCTTTGGCTGGTGGGACCTTTCCTAGGCAGCCTGGTAAGTCCAATTTTAATTCGGGGTACAAGGGGTAGGGTGGGTTGGGGGGCAGTACTAGGTCAGGTGAACAGGTCACCTGCCAGCGGGAGGTTCCTGGGGGGGCTTCAGGGTTAGGGGATTTGGAGCCTGGGATAAATTCCAGGGCCAGTCACTACGACAACCGCAGCTGCGGTGGGGGACACCGGGGTGGCTGTGGCAGACTCAACAAACAAGGAGTCGACGGGGGAGAAGGCGAGGGTAGCAGGGGAAGCAGGCAAAAAGCAAGACTTGATCAGGTTGGCGGACTCGGCGAGGTGTGAGGTATATGTATGTTTTGAGGGTCCACTGGGAGCACACCTTAAGCCGGAGGTTAAGGAAAAAATTTGGAAAGGTGAGTATGTGGAGATATTCTCACTCCTGCCATTGAAGAAGTTCAATTTAGGACAACAAGGAGGAGAATGAGGAGAAGAGGAGATATCAACTCATCCCACGGACATTCCAGAACTGGCTCCAGGCGTTTGCAATTATGGCTAGTGTGATCGGTGAGAAGAACCCTGAACACTGCGCTCTTCTGCTTCCTGGATGCGGTGGACCTTCAAATTCAAGCAGGAATGCTCGGGTTGTGGTGGAGTCCATCCTGTCTCTCGGTGCTTCAAACAAGGAAAAGGCCATGCCAGGGATTCTACTAACAAGCGGGACGACTCCAGTGAAGGTGAAAAGGATGCGTCCTTTCCTAGATAGGTACCCAGATCAGGAGTCAGCAAAGTTGTTAGGCCTGGGGTTTGCAGAGGGGTTTCGGGTTGGGTCCAACATAGTCACTGTCCCTCTGATGCCCCCTAACTTGCGTTCAGCTAGGCAACATCCAGAGGCGGTCTTGGAGAAGGTACGGAAGTAGGTTGCGTTGGGACGCATGGGGGGCCCATTCCCCAAGTTGACAATGGCAGAGTTAGTGGTATCCCCCTTGGGAGTAGTACCCAAAAAAAGACCAAATAAATTCAGGTTGATTCACCACTTCTCTTTCCCCAAAGGGGGGTCTGCTAATGATGCTATTAATTCGGACATGTGTGCTGTTTCGTACACTCTGTTCAATACGGCATTTTTTTGGGTACGATGGTATGGCAAAGGGGCTAAGATGGCCAAATCGGACATTCAGTCGGCATTTAGATTGCTTCCTGTTCACCCGGACAGTTTTCGCTTGCTAGGACATCATTGGCAAGAGGAATTCTATGTGGACCGCTGTCTGCCAATGGGTTGTGCCATTTCATGTGCATTATTCGAACGATTCAGCTCATTTGCGGAATGGGTGGTCCGAGACGTCGCGGGAGTAAATTCCACAATACGCTATTTGGGTGATTTCCTGTGTATGGGCCCGGCATCGTCCAACATCTGTGCGGTGCTCCTGGCGATGCTGTAACACATCGCAGAGTGATTTGGGATTCCCTGGCTCTGGAAAAAATGGAAGGGCCAACTACGATGATTAGCTTCTTTGGCATCATCATGGACTCGGATGCCATGGAGTGTCAACTGCCCGAGGACAAATTGAGAGCACTTCAGACAGAGATTTGGGGGATTGTGGGATTGCGCAAGGTCCAGCTTAGAACTCTACAGTCGCTGTTGGGTAAGTTGAACAATGCGTGTCGCATCATCCCCATGGGACGTGTCTTCTGCAGACGTGTCTTCTGTTTTCGAGTACGGCGGGGATTCCCCCAAGTATTTTGTGCAGCTAGTGAAGGAACACAGGGAGTACTTGCAAATATGGCACTCGTTTCTGGAAGGTTTTAACGGAAGGATTTTGTGGATGTCTGGGCCCATGAGTAACTTCAACTTGGAGCTGTATACATATGCGGCCGGATCTGCGGGCTTTGGGGCATTCTTTCAAGGAAAGTGGAGTGCAGGGTCATGGCCGGATTCATGGAAGGTGGCAGGTCTGTTGAAGAACATGGTGCTGCTGGAACTATTTCCGGTGGTGCTGGTGGTAGAGTTGTGGGGGAAATGCTTCAGGAATCAAAAAGTGCGCTTTCATGGGGACATCCTGGGGATGGTGCAGGTCATCAACAAAGTGTCGGCGACATCCCCACCGGTGGTGCGGTTGCTAAGACACTTGGTGTTACGGTGTATGCAGTTGAATTTTTTTGTCTATGCTGTGTATTTACCGGCAGTGGAGAATGTCATTGCTGACGCTTTGTCTCGCTTTCAGTGGGACTAATTCCGGTAATTGGCACCAGCGGCGGAGAAGCAAGATCGGTATGGTCCCTTGTCCCCCGGGCTGTGGAAGATTGCCTTGGGAGGGTCTCTGGCTGGATCAGACGGTCAGTGAGTGGGGGGACGTGGACTGCTTACAGCAGAAAGTGGACCGAATGGGGTTTGCTGTTGGAACAGGTAGGAAGTGCAGAAGGAGACCGGGACTTCAGGTTGCTGGTGTTATACTTTGTCTCACGGAATTTGGAAAATGGGGTGTCGGTGAGTGGAATGGGGAAAAAATGGCGGGGCTTGCCTTTTGGTTTAAGTTGCAGGGATATCAGGACTTCACAAAGGATTTCTGGGTTAGACAGGCAATGAAAGGGTATCGGCGTTTTCGGCCGACCAAGAATACCAGGCGCCCGGTGTCGTTTGAACTACTGGGCAGGCTCTTTGCACAGTTGCGGGAGATGTGTTCATCAAGATATGAGATAGTGCTATTCAGGACTGCGTTCGCCCTGGCCTTTTTCGGGGCTTTTAGGATTTGTGAGTTGTTGAGTCCTTCCAAGAAGAAAAAAGGAGGTATGGGGGTGGAAGATGTCAGCTGTGAGGAGGATAGATCGGCTATGCGAGTTTGCAAATCTAAAACTGATCAGGAAGCTTGTCAGCTGGAGGCCTAGTTCACTTAAAGGTACCGCAGTGCATTGTTATGATCCGTATGGTAATTCTGGGGGAGGTCCTGCAAAGACCAATGTGACTATTTGAGGTGGTTTAACTGATGTTGTTTATAGTTATGTATAATTTTATTTGAGTTGTTAATAAAGGGGCTGCTACAGCCAATAATTACTCCATAAACGGTGTGGTCTCCATTAATGGGAAAATGGGTAAGGTCAGGGATTTTTTTCTCATAGAAAAGGTGCAGGAACTCAACCATGCCCACCTCACACACATATCTGCCAAATGGCATTAAATAGTAGCTCTTCCCTCTGCATACAACCCCCTCCCTCCACTGCCCTCATCTCCTCCCCCCTTCTTAAAAGCTCCACCATCTGTCATATGTCTTACCTTTGTTGCAATATTAAGCTGAAGCACCTATCCGGCTGCAGTACCTCCCAGCATACTATACTATACTACAGTCACTTGCAAGGGATATCATGCAGTAGGAGCATCAACAACTGGTCACAAGGGAAAAAATGGAGACCACAGAGGGTGCAGCCTACCACGCACCCTCTCCTGCCCATGACTGCACTGAACCCTGGGCACCTGTTCTGTATCTCCCTTATCCCCGTCCGGCACTCAGTGGGATCTGCGCAGGAGATCTGACCTGTGGGAGCTACTGGGAGATAAGCTATCACTTAGTAAACGCAGAAGCTGGACTTCAGTGTTACCAAGTGATAGTGATGAGCAGGGAGAAGAAGACCTAAGCCAGAGGTGGTGAAACTGAGTTCCCCCTAGTTCCTGCTGAACAAAAAGCCCTGGGTAAGGTAATGGAGTTGGGTTGGCCGGGTAAAACAAGGGGTGTATGTATCATCTGTTTTACAATAGTCAAGAAAAGCCCAGAGTAAAGAAAGAAAAGAAATAATGTTGTTTATCGTTATGTATAATTTTATTTGAGTTGTTAATAAAGGGGCTGCTACGGCCAATAATTACTCCATAAACGGTGTGGTCTCCATTAATGGGAAAATGGGTAAGGTAATGTAGTTGGGTTGGCCGCGTAGAACAAAGGGCGTATGTATTATCTGTTTTACAATAGTCATGCACAAAATGACATTTCTAAAGGAAAAAAAGTAATTTAAAACTGCTTGCGGCTGTAATGTAATGTTGCCCCCCCCCCCCCCCCCAGCCCATTACCAGGCCCTTTGAGTCTGGTATGGATATTAAGGTGAACCCCACACCCAAATTTAAAAAAAAAAGGCGTGGGGCCCCCAGGCCCTATATACTCTGAACAGCAGCAGTATACAGGCGGTCCCTGGGTTACAAACAAGATAGGGACTATAGGTTTGTCCTTAAGTTGAATCAGTTTATAATTTAGGTAAATTTTGTAAGTGTAGCTCCAGCCAAAAAATCTATTTTTAAGCTTTTTGGATAACATAAGGAAGGGTTATCATCACCCCTGTAACATTTGTTTTGCTGTCTGTGCCCCTGTTCAGAAGATTTCACCTCACTTTCTGTCCCAATGACAATTGGATTGTGAAAATTTTGGGTTATTAGGGAAACAGGGATTGGTGATAAAACATCAGTGGGGAGACACCTTTTTCCCATATTAACTCTTACAGGAGAGAATTTCCCTTTCGTTTGTAAGTCGGATGTTTGGAAATAGGGGACCGCCTGCATATACTATATGGCCTGCCCTATACACTCTGCCGAACATTGGGCCTTAGGTGTTGGTGGTACCAGAACACTATAAGCCCTCACAGTTACTCTTGGTGGGCGCTGGAACGGGCCCTGCAGTGAAATATTATATCAAGAATTTTAATTACGTGCCCCTGTTAAACAGGGGTAGAAAAATTGGGCCTTAGGCAGTGGTGGTGGTGGCACAACAATGTAAAGCCTCAAAGATACTATTGTTGAGTGCAGGAACAGCCCCTGCTGGGAAATATTGAATCAAAAATTGTAATTACGCGACCCTGTTAAACAGGGGCAGAAAAATTGGGCCCTAAGCAGTGGTGGTGGTGCCACAACACTGCAACCCCTCACAGATACTCTTGTTGAGCACAGGAACGAGACCTGCTGTTAAATATTTGATCAAAAATTGCAATTACGCGCCCCTGTTAAACAGGGGCAGAAAAATTGGGCCTTAGGTAGTGGTGGTGGTGCCCTGAACCAAAAATATTTTTAGAAGCCATCATCATGAAAATTGAGGAGGAATAGGATAGTCACTCAGCATAATAGGATAGTCACTCAGCATATGCAGTCTTCAAGGGATCACACATCCATAGAAAAATCATTCGGTTACATCAGCATCAGGTGCTTGGTAGCTGGTGATCCAAGACTGATTCATTTTTATGAATGTGAGCCGATCAACAGAGTCTGCGGACAGGCGCACTCTGTGATCGGTTACAAAGCCTCCAGCAGCACTGAATGTGCGTTAGACATGTGCGCTGTCAATAAATTCATTTAGTTTCGTTCTGTTCCATTTCGTATTAGAGTTAATTCGTATTTCGTAATTCGTGTCCAAAATTTCATGCGAAATACCAATTTTCATTAACTTTTCGTAACAATTACAAATGTTCGTTATGATGAATTTATCATTATGAGGGGCTCCCACAATCCCTGTCCTGTGCTTCCTGGGTTTTAGGTTCGTTAACTTTTCTTAACAATTACGAATGTTTGGTTACGAAATTCATAAACTAAATTTCGTACAAAATTTGGAAGCATAGCAATTTGTATTTCAGATCCTCCAGAATGTACGAATTTACGGAAATTCGTCCGAATTTTCGATTCGTACGAAACTAATCGCACATGTCTAATGTGCGTTCAGAAATAATGCTGATTGCAGGACAGGCCAGTAGCTCAATTACATATTGAGCAAGCTCTGGCCAGTGGCCCATCCTCAAGACCCAGTAACCCAGTGGATGTTCTAGTGGGAAGGTCTCCAGTAGGGATGAGGCGAACACCCCCCGGTTCGGTTCGCACTAGAACCAGCGAACGGACCGAAAATTCGCACAAACGTTAGAACCCCATTGAAGTCTATGGGACTCGAACGTTCAAAATCAAAAGTGCTTATTTTAAAGGCTAATTTGCATGGTATTGTCCTAAAAACGGTTTGGGGACCCGGGTCCTGCCTCAGGGAACATGTATCAATGCAAAAAAAAGTTTTAAAAACGGCCATCTTTTCGGGAGCAGTGATTTTAATGATGCTTAAAGTGAAAAAAAAGTGAAATATTCCTTTAAATATCATACCTGGGGGGTGTCTATAGTATGCCTGTAAAGTGGCGCATGTTTCCCGTGCTTAGAACAGTCCCTGCACAAAATGACATTTTTAAAGGAATAAAAGTCATTTAAAACTGCTTACGGCTTTAATGTAACGTCCGTTACCGGTAATATGGATGAAAATCAGTGAGACAAATGGCATGAGTACCCCCCCAGTCTATTACCAGGCCCTTTGGGTCTTGTAAGGATATTAAGGGGAACCCCGCACCCAAAATAAAAAAAGGAAAAGCGTGGGGCCCCAGGCCCTCTGAACAGCAGTATACAGGTGGTGCAAACAAGACAGGGACTGTAGGTTTGTTGTTAAATAGAATCTGTTTGTAATTTTGAACTGGTACATTTTTAAAGTGTAGCTTCAGCCAAAAAATCTATTTTTAAGCTTTTTGGAAAACATAGGGAAGGGTTATCACCCCTGTGACATTTATTTTGCTGTCTGTGCACCTCTTCAGAAGATTTTACCTCACTTTCTGTCCCAATGACAAATGTTTTTTGACAATTTGGGGTTTTTAGTGAAACAAGGATTGGTGATAAAGCATCAGTGGAAAGGAGACACGTTTTTCCCATATTAACTCTTACAGGAGAGAATTTCCCTTCCTTAGGGGTAGATTTCATCTCACTTCCTGTTGTCTCCTTCCGTTTGCAAGTAGGAGTCGTTTGTAAGTTGGATGTTTGAAAGTAGGGGCCTGCCCTATATACTCTGCAGAAATTGGGGCCTTAGGTGTTGGTGTTGCCACAACACTGTAAGCCCTCACAGTTACTCTTGGTGGGCGCAGGAACGGGCTCTGCTGTGAAATATTAGATCAAGGATTGTAATTACATGCCCCTGTTGAACAGGGTCAGAAAAATTGGGCCTTTGGTGGTGGTGGTGCTGGTGCCACAACACTGTAAGTCCTCACAGTTACTCTTGGTGGGTGCAGAAATGGGCCCTGCTGTGAAATATTAGATCAAGGATTGTAATTACATGCACCTGTTGAACAGGGGCATAAAAATTGGGCCTTTGGTGATGGTGGTGGTGGTGTTGCCACAACACTGTAAGTCCTCACAGTTACTCTTGGTTGGAGCTGAAACGGGCCCTGCTGTGAAATATTATATCAAGAATTGTAATTACATGCAAAAATGGAGATGTATCATAACACAGAGTGGTGCTGTGGATATATAAACAGTATAAAAGTGCCACGTCCTATAACTGTATTAGCAAATGGAAAAACAAAACGGGACTTTGGACTTTGTAGGCACAGTAACAACAAGTATATATAACAAAAATAATTTATTGAAAAAAATGTATAAATAGAACACCAGTTAAAAACCACAGATCACTTGTATACATCAAGATATTTAGTGAAGCGGTTGCTATACAAAACCATATAGATACTTAATAAATTGGACATGGAGATAACCATCCAGAGTAGCAACAGGTCCGAAAAGATGGCTGGATAGCATGTCAGCGAACAGTTAATTCATATCACACAAGTGCTCAACATGTTGCGTGTGTCTTCACGCTTCTTCAGGAGCAGAAAATGTGTTGTGGTGGGTAGATATGTCTATGAACATATAAAATAAAATAAAATAAAATAACCCGCAGATGTAGGAGAAATCGGACGGTACAGTTTAGAACCACACGTATTGTTGAAAAGGGTGTATGGATTAGTAATGTAACCAACGGCTGGGTTGTTTAAAGAGATATATAAATCAAATGAGCAGTAAATCCTCGCAGGGCTCGTATAGGTAAGTATGGATACATGCAAAGGGCTCAAAAATCACAAGCAGTTGTGTAGATACAAGAGCCAAGGTATCAAGAGGGGTAATCCTAGAGTGAAAGCTGCATACACCTGGATCCCAAGGGGGTAGAGGTGACAGCGTGTGGTGCCGTCCGTCTGCTGGAGCGGGTTGTACAATTTCAAGGCACGAAGCCTGTATCCGGTGGTTGGGGGTGCCAGGCATGTTATGGATTAGGATGGTCCCAGAAGTGCACAAGCTTGCACGATTGGACAGGCCGCCGGATGTATTAGTTGTACACGTAGGCGGCAATGACTTGGGGGTACCATGTTGGACATCACGAGAGACATCAAGTTTGATTTCTTGCGTCTCCGCATGGCCTTCCCGGATATGCTAATTGTGTGGTCCGATGTGATTGCTCAGGAAAATTGGCGAATAGCTAGATAGGTGGAGAGAATCAATAAGGCGCATAGGAAAGTTAACAGGGATGTTAGCAGGTTTGTGGTTTGGAATGGGGGGGTTGGCTATCCGGCATTTGGAATTGGAGGTGGAAACCTGGAGATACCTGAGGGGGGACGGGGTACACTTGAATGCTGTGGGAGTTGATATGTGGGCCCTGGGTTTGCAAGATGGCATCCAGAGAGCGTTGAGGGTGTGGAGGGGCACCCAAGGGTAAGGTTTTTCCCTTACCCGCTGTGGCGGGTGTTGGTCTTTGCGGGAAAAGGAAGACACCTTGGAAGGTTGAGTTCAGGACCCATCGGTGGTATGGGTCCTGATGGTGGTATTCCAGTTAACAGTAGTTTAACTGGAAGTTGGTTAATGGGTGCACTGTGGTCAGTGGGTTGTCTCAGAGCCAGCATGTCGGCGAGAGGCCTATTAACATATTTAAAGGTACCGCAGTGCCAGATTGAACAGATGGTAGGTGGAGATGTCCGGCTAGTAGGAATATGGGTTTTTCTTGATAACAGATGTATTACGGATATGTTAAAGTTTTAAATTTTATTGGTTACTAAAAGAGGCTGCTACGGCCATTGTTTACTCCAAAATGTGTGTGGTCTCATTTAATGGGAGCAAGGCTATGGGTTAGTGAAGTGATAAGATGGGTCGGGTAGTATGGTATAGGACATCTGTCATACAATGTCAAGTGCAGCGCTAGGTATAAACACAAGATGATCCTGTGCAAAAAAGCATATATGAAAGTAGATGTATCACTGTATTATTAACCACTTCAGCCCCGGAAGGATTTACCCCCTTCCTGACCAGATCACTTTTTACAATTTGGCACTGTGTCGCTTTAACTGCTAATTGCGCGGTCATGCAATGCTGTACCCAAACAAAATTTGCATCCTTTTCTTCCCGCAAATAGAACTTTTTTTAATGGTATTTGATCACATCTGCGGTTTTTATTTTTTGCCCTATAAACAGAAAAAGACCGAAAATTTTGAAAAAAAATGATATTTTCTACTTTTTGGTATAAAAAAATCCAATAAACTCAATTTTAGTCATACATTTAGGCCAAAATGTATTCGGCCACATGTCTTTGGTAACAAAAATGTCAATAAGCGTATATTTATTGGTTTACGCAAAAGTTATAGTGTCTACAAACTAGGGTACATTTTCTGGAATTTACAAAGCTTTTAGTTTATGACTGCCTATGTTTCTTGAGGTGCTAAAATGGCAGGGCAGTACAACCCCCCCCCAAATTACCCCATTTTGGAAAGTAGATACCCCAAGGAAATTGCTGAGAGGCATGTTGAGCCCATTGAATATTCATTTTTTTTGTCCCAAGTGATTGAATAATGACAAAAAAAAATAAAATTTGCAAAAAGTTGTCACTAAATGATATCACACAGGCGATGGGCATATGTGGATTTGTACCCCAAAATACATTTAACTGCTTCTCCTGAGTATGGGGATACCACATGTGTGGGACTTTTTGGCAGCCTAGCCGCGTATGGGGCCCTGAAAACCAATCACCGCCTTCAGGATTTCTAAGGGCGTAAATTTTTGATTTCACTCCTCACTACCTATCACAGTTTGAAGGCCATAAAATGCCCAGATGGCACAACCCCCCCCCCCCAAATGACCCCATTTTGGAAAGTAGACACCCCAAGCTATTTGCTGAGAGGCGTATTGAGTCCATGGAATATTTTATATTTTGACACAAGTTGCGGGAAAGTGACACATTTTTTTTTTGCACAAAGTTGTCACTAAATGATATATTGCTCACACAGGCCACGGGCATATGTGGAATTGCACCCAAAATACATTTAGCTGCTTCTCCTGAGTATGGGGATACCATATGTGTGGGACTTTTTGGGAGCCTAGCCGCGTACGGGGCCCCAAAATTCAATCACCGCCTTCAGGATTTCTAAGGGCGTAAATTTTTTATTTCACTCCTCACTACCTATCACAGTTTTGAAGGCCATAAAATGCCAAGATAGCTCAACCCCCCTCCCCAAATGACCCCATTTTGGAAAGTAGACACCCCAAGTTATTTGCTGAGAGGCATGGTGAGTATTTTGCAGCTCTCATTTGTTTTTGAAAATGAAGAAATTTTCAAAACTTTGTGACAAAAGGTGAGGTCTGCAAAATACTCACTATACCTCTCAACAAATAGCTTGGGGTGTCTACTTTCCAAAATAGGGTCATTTGGGGGAGGTTTGTGCCACCTGGGCATTCCATGGCCTCCGAAACTGTGGCAGTGAAGAGTGAAATAAAAAATTTACACCCTTAGAAAGCCTGAAGGCGGTGCTTGGTTTTCGGGGTCCCGTACGCGGCTAGGCTCCCAAAAAGTCTCACACATGTGGTATCCCCGTACTCAGGAGAAGCAACAGAATGTATTTTGGGGTTCACATATTCCCATGGCATGTTTGAGCAATATATCATTTAGTGACAACTTTGTGCAAAAAAAAAAAAAAATTGTCTTTTTCCCACAACTTGTGTCACAATATAAAATATTCCATGGACTCGACATGCCTCTCAGCAAATAGCTTGGGGTGTCTACTTTCCAAAATGGGGTCATTTGGGCGGGTGTTGAACTGTCCTGGCATTTTATGCACAACATTTAGAAGCTTATGTCACACATCACCCACTCTTCTAACCACTTGAAGACAAAGCCCTTTCTGACACTTTTTGTTTACATGAAAAAATTACTTTTTTTTTGCAAGAAAATTACTTTGAACCCCCACAGACATTATATATTTTTTTAAAGCAAATGCCCTACAGATTAAAATGGTGGGTGTTTCATTTTTTTTTCACACAGTATTTGCGCAGCGATTTTTCAAACGCATTTTTTTGTGGAAAAAACACACTTTTTAAAATTTTAATGCACTAAAACACACTATATTGCCCAAATGTTTGATGAGATAAAAAAGATAATCTTAGACCGAGTACATGGATACCAAACATGACATGCTTTAAAATTGCGCACAAACGTGCAGTGGCAACAAACTAAATACATTTTTAAAAGCCTTTAAAAGCCTTTAAAGGTTACCACTTTAGATTTACAGAGGAGGTCTACTGCTAAAATTACTGCCCTCGAACTGACCTTCGCGGTGATACCTCACATGCATGGTGCAATTGCTGTTTACATTTGACGCCAGACCGACGCTTGCATTCGCATCTGTGCGAGAGCAGGGGGGAACAGGGGTGCTTTTTTTTTTTTTTCTTTATAATTTTTTTCTCTTTTTTCATTTTTTTTTTTTTTTAAACTGTTCCTTTCATTTTTTTTTAATCACTTTTATTGTTATCTCAGGGAATGTAAATATCCCCTATGATAGCAATAGGTAGTGACAGGTACTCTTTTTTGAAAAAATTGGGGTCTATTAGACCCTATATCTCTCCTCTGCCCTCAAAGCATCTGACCACACCAAGATCGGTGTGATAAAATGCTTTCCCAATTTCCCAATGGCGCTGTTTACATCCGGCGAAATCCAAGTCATGAAAAGCTTCTGGTTTCTTAGGCCATAGAGATGTTTGGAGCCACTCTGGTCTCTGATCAGCTCTATGGTCAGCTGGCTGAATCACTGGCTGCATTCTCAGGTTCCCTGTTAGGACAGGAGAGCCAGAGAAAAACATGGAAGACGGTGGGGGGGCATTCCCTCCCACTGCTTGTAAAAGCAGTCTAGAGGCTAATTAGCTGCTAGGATTGCTTTTACATGAAAGCCGACCGCTGGCTGAAAAGAATGATACCAAGATGATACCTAAACCTGCAGGAATCATTCTGGTATAACCACTCAAAGTCCAGCAACATACCAGTACGTTGCTGGTCCTTGTTGGGCATATATTGTAATCTTTTTTTTTTCATGCAGCCTGTGGGCTGCATGAAAAAAAGAGATTGATCGGTGGGTATGCCCACCATTAGAATACCTCCCTTCATCCACCCACTTCTAATGATGGGCATACATGCATCATTTATATATGCCGAAGCATGGGGGCATCCGCCCCAAACGTTAGGAGCAAATCGCTCCTCTGCCCCTGCTGCCCCCATGCTTCGGCATATATCACCTCCACTGGAGTCACAGCTTTTTTTTTTTTTATAATTATTTTTATTGCATTTTTCGAGACAAACAATACATACACAACTCATAAACTATGGTGCCTATACAAGGTATCATATCTATTACATGGTGGAATACTGTAATTTGTATTTAACACATATTGAGCTAACCCATGGCTTACTTCTTGTATCTTTTTAGATGTCCCTTGATATGTCAAGTCTCCCCTCCCAATCGTAACAAAAAGGATAGAACCCCTCAACACTTTTATTATTCTCAACCACAATCATGTCATTTTAGAGCCTCAACAAGCTGTTTCAGCTTCATCTAACCATGTCCGCCAGACTCTATCATACTTCATCGGGCACCCTCTGTTGAAGTATGTGTCTTTATATAAAGGAAGGTTATTATTAACCAGACTTTTCCATTGTGTCAAAGAAGGGGGGGTGGGCTTCTTCCATTGTATGGCAATGTTTTTCCGGGCATAGAATAGTAACAACCCGACCAGTGTGCGTTTTGCTACCGTTGGAACAAGTGCTTCGATTAGCCCCAAAAGACAGACTTCCATGGCATGTGGTAATGCAATTGATGCTACTCTATTGACCACACCAATCACCTCACTCCAATATTGCTGAATTGCAGGGCAATGCCAGAAAATATGAGAGAAATCTCCTGGGGAGATTCCACATCTCCAACACTCTGATGGACATGTAGGGTTCATTTTATGAAGTCTATGTGGAGTAAAGTACGCTCTATGCACTATCTTAAATTGGATCAACCGATCCCGCATAGAGACTAAAGAGCTGAAAGGAAAATCCCAGACATCATCCCAATCATCATTGTCCAGTGAGGGTATGTCAAGCTGCCAGCGAGACCAGAGTTTATCTAGAGGTGGGAGAGACACATAGACCAAATGCGCATATAACTGTGAGGTAGGTTTCTCTGCACACTTAGTTCTGAGTGTCTTCTCCAGCCCCGACTGAACCATGATGCAGGAGGTGCCCGGAAACTGTGCAGCAAAAGCATGCGACAGTTGGAGATAACGAAATTGGTAATGATGAGGTACGTTATATATAGATGAAAGGTGTGAAAGGGGAGATAATGACATTTGTGACACTATGTGGGAAAGAATTGTTATACCGTATTTGGTCCATGCGAAGGGGTCGGGAAGTTTGTAAATGTGTGGCAGATTAGGGTTCAGCCAGATCGGGGTAATAGGAGAGAACTCGGTTGATTTGTACTTTTCTATATCTAGTCCTGCCCGCCAAGCCCGGAGGGTGGTATGCATAGAGGGTGTCAAGGGATATGGGGCCCGAGGGCCTCTGAAAATCAGAAATTGCAGGGCTTCCAACGAGCCCACTATTGTGGCCTCTAGGATTGTGGATGAATTAGTTTTGTCGGGGTGCAGCCACCAGGCCGCTGTCACCAGTTGGGTAGCTAGAAAATATTTGTAGCAATCAGGAAATGCCATACCGCCCTGCGTTGATGGCCGCATCAAGGTCGACAGCCTATATCTGGGTGGTGAGGATCCCCAGATAAAGGATGAGAACAATTGATTCAGTTTTTTAAAAAAGGATTTTGGTATCCACTGAGGGGAGTGACGGAACAGATATGTGAATTTGGGGATAATTTTCATTTTGAGGAGATTTACTCGTCCCCAAACTGATAGAGGTAAGTTACTCCATGATTTAAGTTTTGTCTTAGTGTCCAAGAGTGTAGGGGTAAGGTTAAGTGGGATAAAATCTGATGCTTGCGTGGATATATGAACCCCTATGTACTTAAACGTTTCCACTGTTTTAGTGAACAGTCTGGTGGGGAAGTGGTTTTTGCCGCCTGGTCTATCGGAAACAGTATGGATTTGGACCAGTTAACCTTTAGTCCGTTAACCACTGCGAAAGTGTCCAACACGTTCAGAACACCCGGCAAGGACGGACCAGCATCATTGAGGAACAATAACATGTCGTCTGAGTACAGGGCCAATCTCTCCTCCAGCAAGCCAATACGAAGACCTCTAATATGTGGGGATGTACGCAGCGCCTCCGCCACCGGTTCAATAGCTAAGGCAAACAAGACTGGAGAGAGAGGACAGCCCTGTCGGGTTCCTCTAGTGAGCTTAAAGGGAGCTGATAGTCCACCCCCCAGTCTCACTGATGAAGTGGGGCATTTGTACAATACCTGGAGCCATTGAATAAATAGCAAGGGGAATCCCATTCTACGCAATGTTTCCCAAAGAAAAGGCCACTCTACGGTGTCAAAAGCCTTTTCTATGTCAAGTGAGGCTATAGTTCTCGAACCCGTGTTGTGATGTTGGGCATGTATGTTGGTATATAGTCTTCTGAGGTTGACATCAGTGGATCTACGGGGCATAAAGCCAGTTTGATCCGAATCAATGACTGAAGGTAGTAGGGGATATAGTCGTAGAGCAAGTAATTTGGTCAAAATTTTAAAGTCGTTATTTAGCAATGCAATTGGTCGATATGAGGCGCAAGAGGTTGGATCTTTAGAGGGTTTGTATATTAAAGTCAGATATGCGTGATACATTGAGTCGGGCAGCTTACCATGTTTTAAACACCTATTATATAACTGGGCCAAAAGGGATGCCAGGAGGTCTCCATGCGACTTATAAAAGTCAATCGGGAGGCCATCTGGCCCCGGTGCCTTACCAGTGGGGAAGGATTGAATAGCGTTCAGAACTTCTAGGGCTGTAAATGGCTTAACTAGCGTCTCACGCTCCTGGTCCGAAAGCCAGCCCAGCGCCAGGGGATCTAACAGGTCCCACAGCCGCTCAGGCTGAAAATCAGAGGGCAACGTGGATGTATACAGCTTTTCGTAAAAAGCAGTAAATGTTTGCAGAATCTCCGATGGGGTAGTCACCGTGTCCCCATCAGAAGTCCGCAGGTTGGAGACAAGCGTGAGTGGTTGGTCATTCTGCGCCAATAGGGCCAGCAGGCGACCATTTTTGTCACCCTGTTCAAAAATTCTTTGTCTGCCCCTATGAGCTGCAAGTCGTGTGACCTCTGTCAGGTGGAGATTCAGTTCTCTCTGGGCTGCCATAAGTGAGTCAAAATGAAATGGTGTGGGATCTGAGCTGTATGTAGAGGTATGATTTGTCACCAATTGTTGTAATAGTTGGGTTTCCTTTAATTGTTTCTTTTTAATATGGGCAATAGATGAGATATATTGCCCCCTCGTATATGCTTTAAATGTATCCCAAGTGATTTCAGGGGAGGAGGATCCAGTGTTCCGCTCCCAGAAATCAGCTAACGAGGGGGGTATAATTTCAGTTATTTCCGGATGGGAGACCCAGTGAGCCCCCAACCTCCACAGTGCAGCACTCCGGGATGCAGGAGAGCAAAGCGTCACCACCAATGGGCTGTGATCAGACAGACCACTTGGTAAGTAGGATGCCTCCAGCACATCTGCCAACAATGGGGGATTAGAAAAGGCCAGGTCTATACGGGATGCAGTTTTGTGGGATGCTGAAAAACACGAGTAGATTCTGGTGGTAGGGTGCTTCCACCTCCAAATCTCTTCAAGGGCTACTGTCTGAGCCCAAACAGAGAGATCTGTGCAATGATGCTTTGGCGGAGCAGGTCTATCCAATTCCGGGGACATGATAGCATTAAAGTTCCCCATAATTAGAATTTTCCCAGGGCAAAAGGGTGCAATCTTTTCCATAACCGCATATAACATTGTAGGTGAGAAAGGTGGGGGGATATACATATTAATGACAATATATCTGTGGGACCATAGTGTAAATACAACAATAACAAATTTACCCTGTGGGTCCATGCACACCTCTTCAATCACACAGGGGAAGTTCTTGTGTATAAGAATCGACACTCCCCTTGCATATGTAGAGTATGTGGCATGGATAGCCCTCTGTATCCACGTTTTTTTCAATGTCAGGATTTTGCTGCCCATAAGATGGGTTTCTTGAAGAAGAATGAGTTGGGGGGAGTGGGATTTTAGGTACTGGAAGAGGAGAGCTCGCTTGAATTTTGATCCAAGACCTCTGACATTCCAGGAAAGGACCGTAAAGGAATCGGCAGGGGGATTAGCCATCTATACTAAAAGGGGAGAACCAACCCGGATGAGTGGGAGAGCGAATCGGGGAGCGAACCATGAGCAGCAAAATCCCTGACACAGCACACCATGTGTTAGTAACATTTAGATTTATCCAAAACCTTGCACCAATAAAAGAAAAAAAGAAAAAAAGCTGTAGAACAGTTTCAAACAAACCCAGGCATGATGTGCCTTTCCTACTATGCCCCATCTCTCTTCCAAAACGAGGGAGAAGGCTGGGGATAGTTTTATCCCTAAACAAAAAGAACTTTAGAACTGTAGTGGCAACCTCAACTCAGTGCACTACGCTAACATGCCAGTCCAGAGTCAGAGGGTAAACCTCCGTTAGTTCCCGTATCTGGTGAGTCTCAGAGAACAGGTATCTAGGAGTGGATGATAACCATCCACCAGACACTGTCAACAGGGAACAGGGGTGCGAGTGGTGATCTCTGGATCGATGAGGGGGGGGGGATCGCGAGGACCAGAGCGCCTTCAGACGGAGCACCGTTTGGTGGTCAAAAAAACAGAACAAAAACAACAACAAAAAAAACCCCCCAAAAGTCTGTATGATAGCTGCTGGAGCTCCTCAGGCAGGAGACGCTAGCGTTAGTTCCATCATCAAAGTGTGCCAAGTATAGAGTAAGGATAATGTCGAGGTACAGTAATACAGAAGGATGTAGGAGTCGATAATAAATTGTGCTGGGAATCAGCTGGGGACAGAGATGAGGATCCTTATAGGAAGCTGGGGTATGTAACTGGGTCCAGCAAACCGTAGAGCCTTAAAAGTTCCAGTTGTTGATATGACACTAGCGGGTATCTAACCACGCCGCAGCGGCTTCGGGGGTATCAAAGAAGCGGGTGGTGTCACCGTCAGAGATCCTCAATCTGCTGGGATATAGAAGGCCAAAACGTATTCCCTTCTCTCGGAGTTGACGTCTGACATCTGTGAAGGATTTGCGGCGTTGCTGCACCTCTTGGGAGAAATCTGGAAAGAAGGACAGTCTAGTATTCTCATACTTGATTTCCGGCATTGTGCGGGCCGCCGCCAAGATACGGTCACGATCCCAGTAGTTTAGCAAGCGTAGCAGGAAGGGACGTGGAGGGGCCCCGGGTCTCGGAGGGAGTGGTGGGACTCTGTGGGCTCTTTCAACCACAAAAGTGGGTGGCATATTACCCAGATTAAACAAGGTGGATAGTAGCTGTTCAGTGAACTCTGCCGGTCTGGGGCCTTCAACTCTCTCAGGTAAGCCAATTATGCGAATGTTGTTACGCCTAAGGCGATTTTCGGTGTCTATGGCTCTTTCCTGCAGCACCTTCACCTGAAGCTGCAAGGCCCTCACCTCTCTGGAGTCCGACCGGATCGCATCCTCAACCGTGGAGACCCTGTCCTCCACCTCGGATATACGTGATCGGAATTTGTCCATGTCCTGGCGGATGAGGCTTACATCTACTGTTAGGAAGTCTATCTTGGTAGTCAGGGTTTCTTTACATGCTGTGATGGCTGCCAGGATCTCTGCTCCCATTGGGGACTCCGTAGCCCCTGACTCCGTCACTGTTTGTGCGTTTGCTGCCATTGTAGCTGCCGGCTGGCGCCCAGACAATGTGGCCATTGAAGGAGCGGTGTGAGAAGCCTTTTTTTAGGATGTGCACAGCGGGTCCTGGGAGGGCCCATCCGCAGCGTGTTCTGCTCTGAAGGGGGGCTTTATTCTCTGTGAGGGACAGCAGGAAGGCACCGGAAAACTCAGGGAGCGGGACAGAAGGTGCACAGGGTTAGGGCTTACTGTATAAACACAGCCCCTGCCAGGATGGTGACTTGGAGAAGGCAGCACAACTTCTATGGGGCACAGTACCTGTGGATGGAGGAAGGGCCAGGCACCGCAGGCCTCAGGATAACAGCGGGCCTCGGGCAGCCAAAATACTTCTTAAGGATCCTTTCACTGGTCCCCACACAGTCCAGCAGCCTCCCGGGGACCGCCGCCAGAGGCGCGGAAGTAATTACTGCCTCCCGCTCCGCCGATCGCGGCACCCGAGCCCGGGGATGCCAGAAGCTCCGCAGGCCGCAAGATGGCGGCGGGTCGCGGCGCCAGGAGCCACCCCACTAGATCCACCCACGGCGCCTCGGCTCCCCACACTGGACAGTCACCTCCCAGGAACAGCCGCCTCGAATTCGGAGGGATTGGCCGCCCTCCGCTCCGCCGATTGCTGTGCTGCAGCCCGGAGATGTCGGAGGCTTCACAGGCCTCAAGATGGCGGCGGCCGTCGCTGTGTGGAGCCCAATCGGCGCGACCAAGCTCCAAAGTTTCTCCCAAGACCAGTGTGGGTGATGTCCAGGGGTAAGTGGGGAGAGTTCTGTGGCTCTTGAAGTCGTAATTAGTACAGGATGGCAGTGGATTTGGACAGGATTTTCGGAGCTCCTCAGCAACACGTCTGATGCACTCTACATCCGGACACGCCCCCCTGGAGTCACAGCTTTATATATATTGTGGAAGCAAATGCTGTTGCTGTCAAGATAAATAAATCCGCACTGCAGCTGAATGGCGTACCTGAAGACAAAAAAATGGTTAACAATAAAACACAGTAAACAGTAAAGTATAAAAAATTGCATACCTGAAAAGCAAACATGATAATACATAATAACAATAAAACATTGCAGAATAGAATACAGTAAAAAAAGAGCAGAACAATAGAGAGAGAATAGAGAGAGAGAGAACAATAAAACGACAACTATTTTTTTTAATATTTTTTTTGTGTTTTTTTTTTTCTTACACTTTTTTTTGTAACTGTAACTTTTATAACTATAACCGGTTCCAGGTTCGGGTCTCTCAAAATGCGATGGCATCTTGCGACACCCTGTGAAAGTGTACCTAGTCTGTGCAATTCTGTACCCTACGCTAATACTCAACTAGTGTATGGTAGCGTTCAAAACATTCACCAATGCAAAGACCAGGATTGTGAGGACAGGAGGGACAATAATAGCGGGTGTCACGCCTATATCCGCGCTTGCTGCAGACATGACATCTTTTGGGGGGGGGGGGTCGTTGGGTGGGGGTACTCGGAAGGACATAAAGAAAATGCCTCTCATGCAGCTGACTGCATTTGGTTGGGGATGTGAATGGGGGAAGTACGGGTGCTGCAGAAGTGGTGGGTTCCCAATTAGAATTGGCGAATGCAGCAGGAAAGGCATTATGGGCATTATGGGCCTGTGTTTGTCTTCTTCTTGGTGGCAGCGGGACACTACTTGTGCTTGCCACCTCACCAGCTTGAACTGCACTTATGGGACTCGCCACATCACCAAGTGTTACTGCAGTGCTGGTTTGACTATGACCGGGGTGTACTAGGCCGCTGGTGCTTGCCAGTTCACCAAAACACTACCAAAAAAACTGTTAGTGATCGCAGGGATCAGGCCTGACTCTGCGAACGCTGCAGTTATGCGTTTAGTGTTTTGTAAGTGACAATGATCGATCGATACTGCACTTGGGTGGGCTGGGCTGGGCTGGGCGGAGGGGCAAAATGCAGGTTCTAGCAGGTATCTGGGCTGATCCCGCTAACACTGCGTTTTTGGGAACCCTAAACTGCTGGGGACGCTAGTATAGATCTGATCAGATATTGATCCGTTCAGATACTATACCACTAAGGGAGGTGTACGGTGCGTGCATGGGTGTTAGCGCTACTGGCACTAACCTGACGCTGCCTGGGGCTGGTGCTTGCCAGTTCACCAAAATGCTACCAAAAAAACTGTTAGCGATCGCAGGGATCAGGCCTGACTCTGCGAACGCTGCAGTTATGCGTTTAGTGTTTTGTAAGTGACAGTGATCGATCAATACTGCACTTGGGTGGACTGGGCTGGGCTGGGCGGAGGGGCAAAACGCAGGTGCTAGCAGGTATCTGGGCTGATCCCGCTAAGACTGCATTTTTGGGAACCCTAAACTGCTGGGGACGCTAGTATAGATCTGATCGGATCAGATATTGATCCGTTCAGATACTTTTCCACTAAGGGAGGTGTATGCCACGTGTGTGGGTGTTAGCGGTACTGCTGCTACCCTGACGCTGCCTGGGGCGACGCAGACCCTATCTGACCCTAAAACCTAAGTTATATCACCGCCGGGCAATCAGGGGGCTAATCCTTTTTAGGTGCCCTGACACTATAAATGATAAACGAACTAACCAGCGTCACCCGTAACAGTTATACGGTGATCACTGGTGAAAGGGTTAACTAGGGGGCAATCAAGGGGTTAAAACCTTTATTAGGTAGTATATGGGGGTCCCTGACGCTATAAAACGCTGACGGCGAACCTATATATTTACTCCCTAACTAGGGTCACCAGTGACACTAATACAGCGATCAGAAAAACGATTGCTTAGTGACACTGGCGACGGGGGGTGATCAAGGGGTTAAAACTTTATTAGGGGGGGTTAGGGGGGTATCCTAGACCTAAAGGGGGCTAACACTAACTGCCCTACCACACTAACTGTCACAAACTGACACGAATGCAGTAATCAGAAAAAAAAACTGCTTGGTGTCACTGTGACGGGGGGGGGGGTGATCGGGGGGTGATCGAGGGGTGTAAAGTGTGCCTGGTGTGTTTTACTGTATGTGAGTGTATTGTGCACTCACATTGATGTCTTCTCTCCTCGGCGCCGGAACGGAAAATACCGAGCCGAGGAGCAATGACATCACTTCCTCTGCCACTGTTTACTATACAGCAGCAGAGGAAGATTGCCATTGGCTGGGAGCGATCGCGAGGGGGTGGCCACAAATGGATGGCATCCCCCTCAGCACGGATCGCTTGGGGACAGAAGCCGACCGCCTCGGGCACCGGGGGGGGTCCGATCGGATCCCCCGCCCGCAGGAGGTAAGTAACATACCCATACGTTACTTTGCCTGCCTGTGCCATTCTGCCGCAGTATATCTGCGTGAGGCAAGTGTTTAAAGTGCAATATGACCATAGACATTAAATAGCATAAATTCAAATAAAGTGCAACTATACAGTGCACATAAAATTAATTTTATTATACGCAACCAAATATTTAGTTTTAGTGCAATCCCATGCGACAAAAGGAAGATGACAACAATATACCAATTGTAAAGTGCAACACTAAGTTTGGGCACAAAAAGAGTCTATGCATGAGAACATATGTGAAGAAAATATTTAGTTTTAGTGCGATCCCCCAGGACTGGAGGAGGCCGTGCAAGAACCTGCTGAGCTGGCACTGGCACGAGCAGCTGCCATCACTGAGGTGAGAGACCCTGACACCCACAGCTGAACCCCACATCCCATCTATCCCCCATACACCTTATTTACCCTGCCGCAGGCCAGTGTCCACCCAGTAACCTCAAAATAGCCCTCAACACTGTAGGTCCTACTGGGAGCTGGCCATGGCCTGTTGATCCTGCAGGGAACTGGCCATGGCCAGCAGGACCCACAGGCCATGGTCAGCTCCCAGCAGGATCCACAGGCCAGCGGCCAGCAGGACACACAGGCCATGGTCAGCTCCCAGCATGACCCACAGGCCAGCGGCCAGCAGGACCCACAGGTCAGTGGTAAAACCTACAGGCCAGCAGCCAGCAGGACCCACAGGTTAGTGGCCAGCAGCACCCACAGGTCCGCAGGCATCTCCCAGCAGGACCCACAACGTGTGTACTGACCTGTAGGTCCTGCTGGCCACTGGCTTGTAGGTTCTGCTAGCCACTGACCTGTGGGTCCTGCTGGCCGTTGGCCTGTAGTCTCTGCTGGCCACTGTTCTGTGGGTCCTGCTGGCCACTGGCCTGTAGGTTCTGCTGGCCGCTGACCTGTGGGTCCTGCTGGGAGCTGACTATGGCCTGTTGGGCCTGCTGGCCATAGCCTGTGGGGCCTGCTGGCCACTAGCCTAGAGTGACCAGATGTCCCTGGTTTCCGGGGACAGTCCCCGGACTGAGGACACTGTCCCTGGATTAAGTCTGTCCCCGGTTTTGTCCCTGGGCCTACTATGGTTCCCGCTGGGTCTATTGGGCTGCCTCAGAGGGGAGGGGGGGCGAGCCTCCTGGACTGGCTCTTATGATAGACAGCACATGGGTAAGCAGGAGATCTCTGCTCTATGTAATCCAGCAGCTCTCCTCTCTCTAATCCCCATACACTGAACAGACTGCATTAATGGGCGCTGATGAGGCTGACCTGATGGTCACTGGTGAGACTGCATTGATGGACACTGATGAGGCTGCATTGATGGGCACTGGTGTGGCTGCGCTAATGGTCACTGGTGAGGCTGCGCTGATGGACACTGGTGAGGCTGTGTTGATGGGCAGAGGTGAGGCTGAACTGATGGGCACTGGTGATGGTGAGCTAATTCGGTATTTCAGTAGGCTACTTGACTGGACTTGCCCCCCAGGCCTAAGGCTGCCAGCTCTCCCCTAAGTGACAGTGCATAATATTAGCACTGATCACTGTAATAATGTCACTGGTGATGTCAGTGGCAGTTAGCTAGTTCGCCCCAGCATTAGTTAGTGTCAGATTTCCCTCTGGACTATCGCAGTCCTATTATAAGTCGCTGATCGCTGCCATTGCTAGTATTGAAAAAAAAAAATTATTAATAAAAATGCCAGTGTATATCCCATAATTTATAGACACTAACTTTTCACACAAGACAATCAATGTACACTTATTGGGATTTTGTTTTACCAAAGACATGTAGCAGAATACATTCTGGCCAAAATTTATTAAGAGATTTGTTTTTTTAATTTTTTTTTTTTATAGGATATGTTTTATAGCAAAAAGTAAAAAATATGCTGTTTTTTTTCAAAATTGTCGGTCTTTTTTCATGTATATAATAAAAAAAAATAAAAACCCAGAGGTGATCAAATACCACCAAAAGAAAGCTCTATTTGTGTGGAAAAAAATTATATAAATTGCATGATCGTGCAATTGTCAGTTAAAGTAGCTCAGTGCCACATAGCAAAAAATGGCCTGGTTCTTAAGCTGAAGTGGCTAGAGTCCTATATTGGAGAGCTCAGGTAAATTTGACAGGTGTAATTCCCCAAACTAAGTCAATAGTTGCACTCTCCCTTTAAGAGAAGGGTAATGCAGCCAGCAGCCTCCCATTACTGTCTGCTGTGAAGCCTCTTCTTGTTCACCAGAACCCCATACCTCCCAACTTTTTGAGGGAGACCTATTAGCAAAAGTATGTAGGCATAGGGCCCCCTTAAAGGAGAATTAAACAAAAAAAGATTATTTAAACCCTCAAGATTTTTTATTTTTTTACCACTACTATTCCTTTATACAGGCTTTGAAAATTTACAGTTTAGAAATTGGATGAAAGGTTTAGCACTGTGAAACACTTTTTAAAAGATAAATAGTGCATTTTATATACAACTATAAAGATCAGACCAAAATGAGGGACAAATTGTGAGGAAGGGGGACGGAGGGACTTTGTTTCAAATCAGGGACAGTCCCTTGAAATTAGGGACAGTTAGGAGCTATGGAACCCTGGACATTAAAGGCGTTCTTCCCTGAACTTGTGGCATTGGCAGCAACTCTAGATGCTGTAGAGATGAAAGCCCGTTTCCTCCAACTCACTGGATCTCTCAAACAGCAGTGGCTGCCAAGTGTATGCAGCAGCACAATCCTACTTCAACACTGTGGCAAACACGGGTGCAAACAAGGTGTATGGATTCAGGTCTGAACAACAGACCTACATCTGGCAGTAACTCTTCTTACTATGCCATCTGAGAGACTGGATAGCTCCTGCCTGATCCCCTTGGACAACCTTACATTCTATCTTGCTTCTGCTTCTTTTTGAACGCATTGCTCCTCCCATGAAATTCCTATTTATGCCATGTCTTTGCAATTCCTGTTTGCCAGATTATTGGGCTCTTCCCTAGCCAAAATCTTGCTCTTTATGCTCTTGCTATTACTCATTACCAACCTTTTGCTTGTTGCTCAACTATGCTTCTGATTGATCCCTAAATGTACTCCTAAATTATCCCTGTTCTGCCCTATAAATAAACGGGACCCGCCCTAGTTCAGTAGGACGTTTATACTGACGTCCCAGCGTAATACCAGCCTCTGTGTCTGTGTTACTTGGCTTTATGCAAGCGCGCTTTCCCGGATTATACAAAAGAGCTATACTGTAACTGTGCTTATTAGCGCAACAGAATTATTTGCTTATAGGCGAAGCTCATAATTTCGACAACAGTATGGCGAGCCTTTGTTTCGGAGCCAGCAGAACTTCCTAATGCAGCGGACCTCAAGGGGGAAAAGGGATCCAGAACCAGAGCAACAAAAGGCTGGCCTATGGTAGGACAACCATATTTCAAGTTTTTTTGAACATTTTTGCTGTTCTGTGTTCGGGATCTTGATTCTTTGTCCGCTGTATCAGGTAAATTCTGCTTCGCAAGAGAACCTTTTACTTTTTTGTCTCTTTCTGTAAATGGCAGGATTTTAATTGTATGTTATAGTTTTGTCATTGTAGGTAGGTCTATTGATTAGGAGGACAACCTATACTGAAGTTCTCTATAGGTCCTAATCAATACAACCTAAAGTGTTTGGTATAGGTAATTGAATGCTTTGAGTGTTTGGTATAAGTAACTGTATGCTTTAAGGGTGTAATTGGTGTTAGCGTTGTATGGAGTAATTTTGTAGCTGTTGTAATTTTGGCATTTTATGTTGGATATATGCGTTAGTTAGATAACCTATATTTTAGTCCTCTATATGCCCTATTGAATATAGCCTAAAGTGTTTAGTCTGTATGTTTAAGTGTTCATTTGGTGTCCCAATTGTGTAGTCAGTTTTTGTGGGGAGAAATTGAAGGCTCAGATTGAGGAAGGCAGTAACGTGAGCCCAGAGAGAGGGGGTGTCCAAGAAGGACAACAAACTAGCTGTCATGTACCCCCAGCTGCAGCATACTGCCAGGTTTGCTCCAGTGACGAGGAGAGAGGGGATGATGAGGTCACTGACTCTACGTGGGTGCCTGATAGAAGGGTGGAGGAGGAGGAGGCACATCTCCAATGAGGCAGGATGCCCTCCAGGGGCCAGCTTAAGGGCAGCCAACCGACTGCATCACACCGCAGAGATCCGCATCTGCAGGGCGCTGCTGACTCCGCGCGTTTTTCCAAAAGTTCTTTGGTGTGGGCCTTTTTTTGAGATGTGTGCAACAGATCGCACCGTTGCTGTTCGCAACATATGTCTGAAGCGTATCAAGCGTGGCCAAAACAGCAGGCGCTTGGGCACCACATGCTTGACCAGACATATGTCGAGCTCCCATGCAGTCCGTTGGCAACAGTACTTAAAAGACCCACACCAAAGAACAAGGTGGACCTCTCCTTGCTCCTCATCAGCTGGGATCTCCAACCCCACTATACCTTCAGTCCTCTCAGAAACCTGCACTGAGAGGAATGAAGGTGTAGAATTAGGTGTGCCAAGTACTTGCGGGCAATCTGCTATCGTTACACCAACGTCCGATTGTAGCAGGCAAATTTCCCTACCCCAGTTGCTAAACCGGCGAAAGAAATTCGGTCCCAGCCATGCACATGCCTTGCTAGCACTCCAACTGCTGCCTTTTCAGCTGGTAGACTCTGCCCTCTTTTGTGAATTTGTGGAATGCCTCAGTGGCAGGTTCCCAAATGCCACTTTTTTTCACGGCATGTGGAAGGCAATGTTTTGGCCTCGCTGGACAGGGCGATCAGTGGTAAGGTGCATATTACCGCTGACTCATGGTCCAGCAGGCATGGACAGGGACGTTACCTATCTTTCATGGCGCACTGGTTGACCCTGCTGGCAGCTGGGAAGGATGCAGGACAGGGTGCAGTATTGTTGGAGCTTGTTCCACCACGCCTACAAAATACTACTAGTGGTGATTCTGACACACCTCTCTCCCCCACCCCCTCCTCTTCTTCTTCCTCCATGGCCTCTTCCTCTATAGATTTGTCCTCGGAACCAGCGGTGCACCGTAGGCATTCAAGGGGCTACGCAATCACTCAGGCAAAAAGATGCCATGCAGTGCTTGAGCTGGTGTGCTTAGGGGACAGGAGCCACACTGGGGCAAAGATTCTGTCAGCTCTGAAGGGGCAGGCTCAGAGGTGGTTGACGCCACGCCAGCTTCAGGCAAGAATGGTGGTTTGTGACAATGGCACCAACCTCCTCTCCGCCCTCCGACAGGGACACTTCACCCATGTTCCCTGTTTGGCTCACGTCCTTAATTTGGTGGTGCAGCAGTTCTTGTGCAGGTACCCGGGCTTACAGGATCTCCTGAGTTCGGATGAACCGAACACCCCCCTGTTCGGTTCGCACCTGAAAATTTGTTCGAACACGCGAACACCGTTAAAGTCTATGGGACACAAACATGAATAATCAAAAGTGCTAATTTTTAAAGGCTTATATGCAAGTTATTGTCATAAAAAGAGTTTGGGGACCTGGGTCTTGCCCCAGGGGACATGGATCAATGCAAAAAAAGTTTTAAAAACGTCAGTTTTTTCAGGAGCAGTGATTTTAATAATGCTTAAAGTGAAACAATAAAAGTGTAATATCCCTTTAAATTTCGTACCTGGGGGGTGTCTATAGTATGCCTGTAAAGGGGCGCATGTTTCCCGTGTTTAGAACAGTCTGACAGCAAAATGACATTTCAAAGGAAAAAAGTCATTTAAAACTACTCGCGGCTATTACTGAATTGCCGGTCCGACAATACGCATAAAAGTTCATTGATAAAAACGGCATGGGAATTCCTCACAGGGGAACGCCGAACCAAAATTAAACAAAAAAAATGACGTGGGGGGTCCCCCTAAATTCCATACCAGGCCCTTCAGGTCTGGTATGGATATTAAGAGGAACCCCGGCCAAAATTTAAAAAACAAAATGGCGTGGGGTCCCCCTCAAAATCTATACCAGACCGAAAGGTCTGGTATGGGTTTTAAGGGGAACCCCGCGCCAAAATTTAAAAAAAATATGGCGTGGGGTCTCCCCAAAAATCCATACCAGACCCTTATCCGAGCATGCAACCTGGCAGGCTGCAGGAAAAGAGGGGGGGACGAGAGTGCCCCCCCTCCTGAACCGTCCTAGGCCACATGCCCTCAACATTGGGAGGGTGCTTTGGGGTAGCCCCCAAAACACCTTGTCCCCATGTTGATGGAGACAAGGGCCTCATCCCCACAACCCTTGCCCCGGTGGTTGTGGGGTCTGCGGGCGGGGGGCTTATTGGAATCTGGAAGCCCCCTTTAACAAGAGGACCCCCAGATCCCGGCCCTCCCCCCTGTGTGAAATGGTAAGGGGTACTTCCTACCATTTCACAAAAAAAGTGTAAAAAATGTTGAAAATGACAAGAGACAGTTTTTGACAATTCCTTTATTTAAATGCTTCTTCTTTCTTCTATCTTCTATCTTCATTCAGTTTCTTCCTCCATCTTCTTCTTCTGGTTCTTCTGGTTCTTCCTCCTGTGTTCTCGTTGCGGCGCCAGTGTCTTCTTCCCTTCGTCTTTTGGGCCGCTCCGCATCCAGCATGATGGGATGGGAGGCTCCCGCTGTGTGACGCTTCTCCTCTTCTGACAGTTCTTAAATAACGGAGGGCGGGGCCACCCGGTGACCCCGTCCCCTCTGATGCACAGGGACTTCCCTGTGGCATTCCCCGTGACATCAGAGGGGGGCGGACAGGGAAGTCACCATGCGTCAGAGGGGGGTGGGGTCACCGGGTGACCCCGCCCTCCGTTATTTAAGAACCATCAGAAGAGGAGAAGCGTCATACAGCAGGAGCCTCCCATCCCATCATGCTGGATGCGGAGCGGCCCAGAAGACGAAGGGAAGAAGACACTGGCGCCGCGGAGGAAGATGCCGGATGAGAACACCGGAGGAAGAACCAGAAGAAGATGAAGATGAAGGAAGATAGAAGATAGAAGAAAGAAGAAGCATTTAAATAAAGGAATTGTCAAAAACTGTCTCTTGTCATTTTTAACATTTTTGACACTTTTTTAGTGAAATGGTAGGGGTACTTTTGTACCCCCTCACCATTTCACACAGGGGGGAGGGCCGGGATCTGGGGGTCCCCTTGTTAAAGGGGGCTTCCAGATTCCGATAACCCCCCTGCCCGCAGACCCCCACAACCACCGGGCAAGGGTTGTGGGGATGAGGCCCTTGTCCCCATCAACATGGGGACAAGGTGTTTTGGGGGCTACCCCAAAGCACCCTCCCAATGTTGAGGGCATGTGACCTGGTATGGTTCAGGAGGGGGGGGCGCTCTCTCGTCCCCCCTTCTTTTCCTGCCGCCTGCCAGGTTGCATGCTCGGATAAGGGTCTGGTATGGATTTTTGGGGAGACCCCACGCCATTTTTTTAAAAAAATTTAGCGTGGGGTTCCCCTTAAAATCCATACCAGACCTGAAGGGCCTGGTATGGAATTTAGGGGGACCCCCACATCATTTTTTTTTAATTTTGGTTCAGGGTTCCCCTGTGAGGAATTCCCATGCTGTTTTTATCAATTAACTTTTATGTGTATTGTCGGACCGGCAATTCATTAATAGCCGCGAGTAGTTTTAAATTACTTTTTTCCTTTGAAATGTCATTTTTCTGTCAGACTGTTCAAAACACAGGAAACATGCACCCCTTTACAGGCATACTATAGACACCCCCCAGGTATGAAATTTAAAGGGATATTACATTTTTATTGTTTCACTTTAAGCGTTATTAAAATCACTGCTCCTGAAAAAACTGCTGTTTTTAAAACTTTTTTTTGCATTGATCCATGTCCCCTGGGGCAGGACCCAGGTCCCCAAACACTTTTTATGACAATAACTTGCATATAAGCCTTTAAAATTAGCACTTTTGATTTCTCCTATAGACTTTTAAAGGGTGTTCCACGGCTTTCGAATTTGCCGCGAACACCCTAAATTGTTCGCTGTTCAGCAAACTGGTGAACAGCTGATGTTCGAGTCGAACTTGAGTTCAACTCGAACTCGGAGCTCATCCCTACTCCTGAGGCAGCCCAGGAAAGTCTATGTGCATTTTCGCCGGTCATATAATGCCAGTGCTCGGCTGGCTGACTTTCAAAAGGAATACAACCTGCCCAAGAACCGCCTAATCTGTGACATGCCCACCAGATGGAACTCAACGTTGGCCATGCTGCAGTGGCTGCACACGCAGCAGAGGGCCATCAATGAGTACCTGTGCGACTATGGCACCAGGACAGGGTCAGGGGAGCTTGGCTTTTTTTCGACACACCAGTGGCTCATGATCAAGGATGCATGTACTTTCCTGTCCCCATTTCAGGAGGCCACGAGGATGGTGAGCAGTGACAGTGCATGCATCAGTGATACTGTCCCTCTTGTCTACCTGTTGGAGCACACGCTGCGTGGAATAATGGACAGGGCACTTGAGGCAGAACAGAGGGAGGAAGAGGAGGACTTCCTTACCTCTCAAGGTCCCCTTTATCTAGACAGTGTTCCTGCAGGCCCACAGATCACACAGGAAGAGGAGGAGGAGGATTGTGTCAGCATGGAGGTGGAGCCTAACACTCAGTATCAGCAGCAGTCTTCAAGGGATCGTTTACAGTCCCCAGAAACCCATGGACTTATACGTGGCTGGGAGGAGGTGGCTGCGGATCAGGTCATCCTTAGTGACCCAGAGGACTCCGGATCGAATGCCTCAACAAACCTATGCTGCATTGCCCCCCTTATCCTGCAAAGCCTGCGAAAGGACCCACGGATTCTTGGTATCAAGGAGAGGGATCAGTACTGGCTGGCAACCCTCCTTGATCCACATTACAAGGGTAAGGTTGCGGAACTTATCCAGCCGTCGCAGAGGGAGCAGAGGATGAAACATCCTCGAAAGGCCTTGCAGAAAGGTTTCTGCAACGCATTTCCAGAGCCTGGGAGGTTACATATTCCTGGTCCTGGACAACGTGTTGCTGAGGCTTCAGTCAGTCACAGAAGGAGCGGTGGAGCAGGTGGCCTTCTGACAGATGCGTTCACACAATTTTTTAGTCCGCAGCCTCAAGGTCTGATCTGTTCCAGCAACCATCGCCAGTGTCTGATTTACATGGTGCAGGAATACCTAGGGGCAAGATCAGACTTGGAGACCTTTCCAACTGAAAATCCTCTGGGTTACTGGGTCTTGAGGATGAATCACTGGCCAGAGCTTGCACAGTATGCAGTTGAGCTACTGATCTGTCCTGTATCCAGCGTTCTTTCAGAATGCACATTCAGTGCTGCTGGAGGCTTTGTAACCGATCACAGAGTGCGCCTGTCCACCGTCTCGGTTGATCGGCTCACCTTCATAAAAATGAATCAGTCTTGGATCACCAGCTACCAAGCACCTGCTGCTGATGACTAATTTTTTTATGAATTTGAGATCCCTTGAAGACTGCCTATGCTGATGCTGAGTGACTATCCTGTTATGCTGAGTGACTATCCTATTCCTCCTCAATGTTCATGTTGATAGCTTGTAAGAACATTTTTGGTTCTGGGCACCACCATCAGTGGCTAAGGCACAATTCTTCTGCCCCTGTTCAACAGGGGCATGTAATTACAATTTTTGCTGTAATATTTTGCAGTAGGGCTTGTTCCTGCGCTCAATTAGAGTATCTGTCAGGGGTTGCATTGTTGTGCCACCAGCACCAGTGCCTAAAGCCCAATTTTTCTACCCCTGTTCAACACAATTACAATTCTTGATATAATATTTTACAGCAGGGCCCGTCCCAGCACCCACCAAGAGTAACTGTGAGGGCTTACAGTGTTCTGGTACCACCAACACCTAAGGCCCAAATTTCTGCAGAGTATATAGGGCAGGCCCCTACTTTAAAACATCCGATTTACAAACAACTCTGTTTACAAATGGAGGGAGACAACAAGAAGTGAGAGGAAATCTACCCCTAGGAAGGGAAATTCTCTCCTGTAGGAGTTTATATGGGAAAAAGGTGTCTCCTCCACTGATGCTTTATCACCAATCCTTGTTTCCCTAAAACCCCCAAATTTTTAAAATCCAATTGTCAGTGGGACAGAAAGTGAGGTGAAATCTTCTGAATAGGGGCACAGACAGCAAAACAAATGTTACAGGGGTAATAACCCTTCCCTATATTTTCCAAAAAGCTTAAAAATAGATTTTTTGGCTGGAGCTACACTTACAAAATATATCTGTTCCAAATAATAAACAGATTCAACTTAAGAACAAACCTACAGTCCCTGTCTTTCTTGGGGCCGCCTGTATACTGCTGTTCAGAGTATATAGGGCTTGGGGGCCCCACGCCTTTTCTTTTTTTTAATTTGGGTGCGGGGTTCCCCTTAATATCCATACAAGACCCAAAGGGCCTGGTAATGGGCTGGGGGGTTACCCATGCCGTTTTTCTCAATAATTTTCATCCATATTGCCAGTACCTGACATTACATTACAGCCGCAAGCAGTTTTAAATGACTTTTATTCCTTTAGAAATGTCATTTTGTAACCCAATGGTGTAAACAGAAGTGTTACTATACTGTTTATGTATGCTTTAATTGATCATTTGTATGACTATTGTCCATTACTTTGATTGAGATTATAATGTAAATGTTTTACTGCTGTACCTGATTGTTATATACCAAAACCAGCTGCCTTTAATTTTTCTGTTATTTGTATGGAAATTTCAATAAAAATTCTTTAATGATAAAAAAAAGAAATGTCATTTTGTGCAGGGACTGTTCTATACACGGGAAACACGCGCCACTTTACAGGCATACTATAGACACCCCCCATGTATGATATTTGAGGAATATTTCACTTTTATTTTTTCACTTTAGGCATCATTAAAATCACTGCTCCTGAAAAAACGGACGTTTTTTAAAACTTTTTTTTGCATTGATACATGTCCTCTGGGGCAGGACCCGGGTCCCCAAACCCTTTTTAGGACAATAACTTGCATATTAGCCTTTAAAATTTGCACATTTGATTTCTCACGTTCGAGTCCCATAGGCTTTAACGGTGTTTGAAAGTTCGTGCGAACGTTCAGTCCGTTCACGTGTTCTGGATGCGAACTGAACCGGGGGGTATGCGGCTCATCCCTAATAATTGCCTATGTACAATAGTGGCTCTTCTATACATGATAGAACTTGGTTGTTTTCTTGGGGTTGGATGTGCTGGCGGAAGTGGATGCCAAGCTTTGGGCGATTGACAAGTATGATGTGGGTCTTCTGCCGGTTCCGCCAACCACAGTAAACATCAGACCAGGGAGCGTTTTGCCCCAATTACCACAATATCCTTTAAGTGTGGCTCAGATGGATAATCTTAAAATCCAAAAAGACTGATACCTGCTGATAAAAGTTCTCACGCCAACCAAATCCCCCTGTAACACTCCATTGTTCTCAGTGGCTGTCAAAGGTCAGGAAGCAACATTCTGTTTAGTACATGATTTAAGGGCTATAAATAAAATCGTTATCAGCGATGCCCCTCTGGTACCCAACCCACACACCTTGTTGGCCCCTATACCACCAAACACAATTTTTTCAGTATCATTGATCTAACTAATGCATATTTCTCAGTACCACTGGACCCCCAATACCAGTACCTTTTTGATTTCTCATTCCAGGGTCGACAAATGACTTAGACACGTCTTGTTCAAGAGTCTGTGACTATTACCTCGGAGTACAGTTGCAAACTTAAAATAGCATTGGATCAATAGACCCCAACGAATCCAGAGGTGGTGCTGTTATAGTATGTTGATGACTTGTTGCTTTGCTGCCCCTCAAGGGATGTTTGTTATCAGCATACTGTCTCATTGCTTAACCATCTGGCATCCATGGGGAATAAGGCTAGCAAGGAGAAATTACAGTTTTGCAGGGACAACGTCCCCTTTTAGGACATTGTATATCTCAGGGTACCCGACACCTGACAACCCAGAGAATCCAGACACTGAAAGACTTCCCGAAACCCCAAAATGCACGACAATTGAGAGCCATTCTCAGACTTATCAATTACTTAGAGACTGGGTCCCTAACATCTCATCCACACTAGGACCCCTTTACGAACTTACATCCCAAACACCCTTTCAACACCCTTTGATGACAACTGGTCAACCCTACAGGACTCGATCCAAGAACTCTCCAAAGTACCTGCTTTAGGTCTGCCCAACTACTACCTCCCTTTCTACCTTTCTGCTATGAAAGCAAAGGCCAAGCCACTGGAGTGCTGACCCAACTACATGGGTACAGGTACCGACCCATCATGTACCTATCGACTGCCCTAGATAGAGTAATTCAAGGCTCACCAGGTTGTGTACCAGCTGTGGCTGCCTGCGCTATATTGCTACAGAATGTAGGTGACATAGTCTTGGACTCCCCATTGACCATCTACACTCCCCACTCGGTGCAGGAGATTCCAAATCAAGTCCAGACGAAACATCTATCTGCAGCTAGACTGACAAAGTATGAGGTGGCTCTCCTAACCTCTACAAATTTAATCATAAAGCGATGCACCATTCTAAACCTTGAGTCTCTTCTTCCTGTTTGTATTGAGGAAGAAAATGGGGGGGGGAGTAATGGTAGGAATGACAATTTATAAACTAACAAAACTAACCTCTCTAATTCTAACCAAGGTTGTGACCTAATAGGACAACATCTTGAGGATCACCACAACTGTCTTTCGTTGAGTCAGCAACCATCAGTCCAGTGAAGAAGGCTCCCATCCCAGATGCTAAGAACCTTTTTGTCGATGGTTCCAGATATTACACCCCAGATGGTAAGCCACACACAGGTTATGCAGTGACTACAGTCGGTGTAATTGTGGAAAAGGGTTCATTGAGTTCCCACATGTCTGCACAGGAAGCCGAGCTGTGGGCAATGGCAAGAGCTTGTGAGACCCAAGAAGGTCAAAGAATCAATATCTATACAGATTCCAGGTACACTTTTGGGATAGCTCATGACTTTGGTCCCATCTGGAAAGCAAGAGGGTTATTGACTAGTTAGGGGAAGCCAGTGAAACACGCAGTTAATCAACAGGTTATTAGTTGCTTTCTACCTGCTGCATGCGATAGCCATTCTAAAGGTTAAAGCCCATATGACTGATAGGACTCTGGAGGCTGAGAGAAATGCCTTGGCAGATAGAGCTGCTAAGAAAGGTGCTTTGAACCCTCCCAGGGAAACCCTGATGCTAGCCATCCCCTCTAATGTGTCTCTAGAAGAGTTTAAGAAACTACAGTCACAAGCGGAACTACAGGAAAAGAGGAGTTGGACAGCACTGGGGGCCACAAGAGGTCCAGATGACATCTGGGGTCTTGGTAATAAATGGTTTCTACCATGGTTTCAATGATGACCCATTCAGCTCATTATCCAGGGCATCAGACAAAGATGGTAATGTGTACGCAGGTGGGTGAGCATTGGATCGCCCCTGGATTCACTACCACAGCTGCTAATTTTGCAGCAGCATGCCTGGTTTGCGCATTGCACAACCCAGGTAGGACGGTACCAGTAGCCAAACGACATTCTCCCCGACCAGAATATCCATTTCAGTGCATCCAGATAGACTACATTACATTGCCAAGGAGTGAGCCGTACATACACATCTTGGTCTGTGTAGATATGTTTTCAGGTTGGCCGGAGGCATGCCCGTTTGGAAGGCCAAAGCCACCACCACATCCAAGAAGATCCTGTCTGAAATGGTGTGTAACTGGGGCCTACCTGAAACTATTGAGTTGGATTGAGGCTTCCACTTCAATGGCCAGATATTTGCAGAACTGCGTAAATCCCTCCATATCAATCAGGGATTACACACCTCTTATCATCCCCAAAGTAATGGTAAGGTTAAAAGGTTGAATGGAATCCTTAAAAACAAAATCTCAAAAATAATTGCCAATACTGGAAAACCCTGGCCCGAATATCTCCCCATAGATGTCCACTCGATCAGAAATGCCCCTAGACAACCTCACGGGTTATCTCCATGTGAGGTTTTGTTCGGAAGTCAACCAAAAACAGTTGTACTTTCCTCAGCAGCTGTCATCTTTACATTCCCAGCTGACAGGGTATGTGCAGAACCTGCAACATGAGCTCCAAAAAAATGCACCACAGGGTTCACAAGTCCCTTCCAGACCCTGACTCGATAACTGGTTTACATTCTATCCAACCAGGTGACTAGGTTGTTGTAAAGAAACATCAGAAGACGGGACTAGAGTCGAGATACCTCGGGCCATTCCAAGTTCAGCTGACCACGCCGACCTCTCTAAACCTTGAGGAATGGGAAAACTGGATCCATGCCAGCCACTGCAAGAAGCTGCTGAACTACACCAAAGAATGAGGAGTATCTTTTTTATTTATATCTTTAGCCTAGTGTATTTTAGCAAGGGTGACGATGAAAAGCATCCAAACTTACTGTTTAAAATGCACCCCCAACTGGCTAAGATGGCGAACAGGACCAACTGCTGGGTATGCTCTAAATCCCCACTGAGCCTTAATACCCTGGCAATGGCAGCAGTACATTCTATATATGATGTCCGTATTGGTATGAGGAAATTTGAAAAACTAGTAAAGACTCCAAACAGACCCTTGTCAATAGAACGTAACAATACATTTCTAGAGGGTAAAATTAGTTATAGTTTTAACATTAGCTCTGGCTTTTGTCCCTCCCTCACAAAACCAGTATGGGTATCGGGACAACAAGGTAGCCCACAAGTGTGCTTCAACTTTAGTTTTGGTAAAGGGGATAACTTTGTAGGGTCCACCACCTGTAAGGAAGGTATAACAGTTAATATTACCAATGAAGCCCCCAGCCTTTTTAGTAACACCTCTAGATCAGATTACATCTGTTGGAAGGAAGGGTGTGATGTTCAGACCGAGGGAGCAATCCCCCAGTTACTACTCAATGCACATGACCTTCAGAGTGTTTCTCCCTGTGCGACTCTGACTGCCCCCCTACTACTTCTTATGTAGTTCTACGGCTTATAAGGTAATTCCCCCTAATCAAAGAGGTTCATGCGTCCTGGTGAAACTCTTTCCAGCATCTTACATTGTGGATGATCGTGAGGCTCTGATGGCGTGAGAGAAGGTAAGAACAGCAGGAAGAACTAGAAGGGAATTGTTCACCAACTCCGACTAAGTCTGGGCATGGTTTCCTGCTTGGACAGGGCGGGGGATTGAATTTATTAAACGATTGAACAATTTCTCATCCATTGTGGATGGAATGTTCAATGAAACCGTTGAAGCTGTAAGGGAGATCTCACAGGAATGACGACAGATGAAGACCCTTCTATTACAGGAAAAGATGGCCCTTGATTATCTGTTGGCATCTAAGGGGGATTTCTGTGAATTCATAGGAAAAGATTGTTGTACCTGGATCGAGGATACTAGTGACAAAGTTCAGGCCCATATGGATAAGGTTAGATCCCTACAAGGCAAAGCCAAAGCTATAGCTAGTGAAGGTTGGAAGCCTTTTAAGTGTCTGGGAAACTGGGGATTTTTTATTCTCCATCAGATCATGGTTGAAGGAAGTAGGGGTGTATATACTCATGTTGTTTTTGTTTCTATTCCTTCTATATGCTGTGATGAGGTGCTCCTGTTGCCTGAGTCAACAGAGTCCGAGCAGATGACCACATCTTCCTCGCTGAGATGAGAAGCCCCAAAGCCCAACCCACGTACCAGACACAGAGGATCCCAAACCAAGCGATCACTACAGCTCCCCACTTCATGTCCCCCCTTTGAGTCATCCCTCCTAAAGAACTAGAAGTCAAGCTTTTTGTGGACTCATATGGACTGTAAAGAATGATTCATTTCCAGGTGTAAGAACAAGCTTCGTCAAGGGACTTGTGGGAGCATATGACAAAGAGGAGGGGCTGTTGTGAAAATTTTTATTAACCGCTTGCCGTCTGCCCACCGTCATATGATGGCTGGACGGCATGACTCTCCACTCTCTCCGGCCTCTTCTCCCGCTCTCCGGTATCTTCTGCCGGGCTCCTCCGCTATCTTCTGGTCTTTTGCCTGCTCTTTTGCTATCGGTGGCCCGGTCTTCTCTGTCATCTTCTTCCCTCTTCTCTTCTTCCGATGTTGACACGATGCTCTCTCCCGCTGTAATGCCATGTGCATGGTGCACAACGACTTATATAGGCATGGGGAGTGGTCACCGGGTGATGCCACCTGGTGACCCCGCCCCTTATGATTTCACCACCCGGGGCATGATGGGGCAGTGACGTCATAAGGGGCGGGGTCACCAGCTGACATCACCCGGTGACCACGCCCCATGCCTATATAAGTTGACATCACCCGGTGACCACGCCCCATGCCTATATAAGTCGTTGCACACTGCGCACACGGCATTACAGCGGGAGAAAGCGTCGTGTCAACATCGGAAGAAGAGAAGAGGGAAGAAGACGACGGAGAAGACCCGGCCACTGCTAGCAACAGAGCGGGCAAAAGAGCAGAAGATAGCAGAGGAGCCCGGCAGAAGATACCGGAGAGCAGGAGAAGAGGCCGGAGAGAGCGGAGAAGTCAGAAGAGACTTCCAAAGTTGGAAGAGACCCCCGGAGCTGCCTAATAAATTACTTTAAAAACCTGTCTAGTGTGCTTTTTTATTGACACTTTTTCCCCCAGGTGAATGGGTAGGGGTATGATGTACCCCATACTCATTCACATAGTGTGGGGAGCCGGGATCTGGGGGCCCCCTTATTAAAGGGGGCTCCCTGATTCCGATAAGCCCCCCGCCCGCAGACCCCGACAACCAACGGCCAGGGTTGTCGGGAAGAGGCCCTTGTCCTCATCAACATGGGGACAAGGTGCTTTGGGGTGGGGGGGCCGCATGGTGCCCCCCTGCCCCAAAGCACCCCCTCCCCCCATGTTGAGGGCATGTGGCCTGGTACTGTTCAGGAGGGGGGCGCTCATTCGTCCCCACCCCCTTTCCTGACCGGCTGGGCTGCGTGCTCGGATAAGGGTCTGGTATGGATTTTGGGGGGACCCCCATGTCGTTTTTCACCGTAGGGGGTTCCCCTTAAAATCCATACCAGACCCAAGGGCCTGGTATGCTCTTGGAGGGGGAACCCATGCCGGTTTTTCATTTAAAATTTTTAGGGCTGTTACTGATTTTCGTGTTCGATTAATCGTTTCTTTTACTCGATTAATCGACTAATTTTGATTAATTTGAACGCACCTACAGATCCAAATACTTTTAGCTGATCTCCTTGCATTGCAACTCTGCATTAGTCAGTGGTATACACTATATACAATCACCCGTCACTAGTTAGTTTCCACAATCCATGACTTAACTTCACAGTTCACACAAATACGTTTTAAATTCAAACTGTAGCACTGACGTAAGTATTTTTTTTTATTAAACTTTAAGAAAAACGTAGAAAGTTAGTTTAACTTTAATTATAAAACGTATCTAGTATATTGAAATGGAGGTTATCAAATTTGCCTACACTTAGCTCACTGAATGATCCCAGTTAACCACGTCCATATTTACCATCACTGTCCAGGCTGTCCGGTGACGTCACGGACATCGATGTCACCGGACTCCTCCCCCCTTCCCTTCGTTAGCAGACGGAGGCACTTGGGGAAGGGGGGAGGAGGCCGGTGATGTTGATGTCCGTGATGTCACCGGATCTCCGACTAAACTCCCTGAAGACCCGGAAGCCGGTGGAGAGGTGAGTACTGATCAAAAGAATTTTGATCGATCAAAAAAATTAACGATTAATTGAGGAATTCATCGTTAATTTCCGCAGCCCTAAAAATTTTGCGTGGAATTCCCCCTCAAGATCATCAGAGCACAAATCGCATGCCAAAGTCAGATCAGGCAAGACAACGTTCTGACTTTGATCCGACTTCAATGATATTCAGTGGGCTGAAGTCAAAGTCGGACCAAAGTAGTGCAGGGAGCATTTTCAAAGTCGAACCATGTAAACTCTATTTGGGATTTTTAAGGCAATGGAAACTATAAACTTAAGTAAAAATACGTTTATTATACATATAAATTTAATTACATCAAATTCAATTGAATAGATAGATAGGACTTAATCATGATATCACATAATTGGAATTCTACTACTCGACGCCACGTTTTTCTGTTTGTGGTGATTGTATCGTGTAGTATGATGTATCACTCTCTTCCATTTTTTCTTTTTTCTTTATGCAATGCACCTTTTTAAACAATTTTGCCATGTGATATCATGATTTAGTCCTATCTATCTATTTAATTGAATTTGATGTAATTAAATTTATATGTATAATAAACGTATTTTTACTTAAGTTTATAGTTTCCATTGCCTTAAAAATCCCAAATGGAGGTTTACGTAGTTCTTTTTAAGTATATACGGGATGATGGCAATGACACATCCATACCACCTGGGTCAATTATAATTTTGTTGCATCTTCAAAGTCGGACTGACATGTGTCGGACCAGTTAAGATGGCTCACACGTCATGGGACATGAGCTCCCAATGTCGGAGCATTTGTCGCACCAATGTGTGAATCCGGCCTCAAGCTAACAGAGTCTTGATCAGACTGGCAGATATGTATTTGTTTTGTACCTGCAGGGTTTCAGAGCATGCTCAAATGCAAAATAGGAAAGGACACTTGACAAGGTAGTGAAGGTTTGGATACCATTTATTTATTTATTTTTTTATAAAATAACATTTTTAATAAACTTTAACAAAACAAATATAAATAACGATAACAAAAAAAAAAAATTAAAGAAAAAGGTTGAGCTCCGTTGGCTGGTCATCAGGTGGTGGCAAGCCCATCAGGTCCTCAAGATTAGGGATGGGCTTTATGTTCGGGTCGAACATGAGTTCGACTTGAACATTGGCTGTTCGCCCGTTCGCCGAATAGCGAACAATTTGGGGTGTTCGCGGCAAATTCGAAAGCCATGGAACACCCTTTAAAAGTCTATGGGAGAAATCAAAAGTGCTAATTTTAAAGGTTAACATGCAAGTTATTGTCATAAAAAGTGTTTGGGGACCTGGGTCCTGCCCCAGGGGACATGTATCAATGCAAAAAAAAGTTTTAAAAACGTCAGTTTTTTCAGGAGCAGTGATTTTAATAATGCTTAAAGTGAAACAATAAAAGTGTAATATTCCTTTAAATTTCGTACCTGGGGGTGGCTATAGTATGCCTGTAAAGTGGCGCATGTTTCCCGTGTTTAGAACAGTCTGACAGCAAAATGACATTTCTAAAGGGAAAAAAAAGTCATTTAAAAGTGCTAGAGCTAGTGCCGGCTTATAATGAATTGTCGATCCGGCAATACACATAAAAGTTCATTGATAAAAACGGCATGGGATTCCCCCACAGGGGAACCCTGAACCAAAATTTAAAAAATAAATGCGTGGGGGTCCCCCTAAATTCCATACCAGGCCCTTCAGGTCTGGTATGGATATTAAGGGGAACCCCGCGCCAAAATATAAAAAAAATGGTGTGGGGGTCCCCCTCAAAATCCATAAAAGACCCTTCAGGTCTGGTATGGATTTTAAGGGGAACCCTGCACCAAAATTTTTTAAAAAATGGCGTGGGGTCCCCCCAAAAATCCATACCAGACCCTTATCTGAGCACGCAACCTGGCAGGCCGCAGGAAAAGAGGGGGGGCGAGAGAGCGCCCCCCCTCCTGAACCGTACCAGGCCACATGCCCTCAACATTGGGAGGGTGCTTTGGGGTAGCCCCCCAAAGCACCTTGTCCCCATGTTGATGGGGAGAAGGGCCTCATCCCCAGAACCCTTGCCCGGTGGTTGTGGGGGTCTGCGGGCGGAGGGGCTTATCGGAATCTGGAATCCCCTTTAACAAGGGGACCCCCAGATCCCACCCCCCCATGTGAATTGGTAATGGGGTACCCTACCATTTCACAAAAAAAGTGTCAAAAAGGTTAAAAAAGACAACAGACGGTTTTTGGCAATTCCTTTATTAATTTCTTCTTCTTTCCCCGTTTCTTCTTCCATCTTTTTTTTTCTGGTCTTCCTTCGGAGTTCTTATTCTTCCACCATCTTCTTCTTCCCGCGCATCTTCCTTATATAATGCTTGTCCTTAGTATGACCCCGCCCCCCTCTGACATACGGGGATATGCCTATGGCTTTCCCCGTGTTGTCAGAGGGGGCGGGGTCAGCCGTTTATTATATAAAAACTGTCACCTCAACAGAAGTGTCACACAGCGGAACACTCCCTCTGAGGCAGATCGTGCGAGGACGAAGGCAGAGAAGCCGGAGGAAGATGCCGGATGAGAAGACCGGAGAAGGAAGCGGAGGAAGACGTGGGGGAAGAAGAAGATGGAGGAAGAAGAACACTGAAGGAAGACCAGAAGAAAGAAGATGGAAGAAAAAACGGGTAAAGAAAAAGAAATTAATAAAGGAATTGTCAAAAGCCGTCTCTTGTCTATTTTAACATTCTTGACACTTTTTTTGTGAAATGGTAGGGGTACATTTATACCCCATTACCAATTCACATAGGGGGGCCGGGATCTGGGGGTCCCCTTGTTAAAGGAGGCTTTCAGATTCCGATAAGCCCCCTGCCCGCAGACCCCAACAACCACCGGGCAAGGGCTGTGGAGATGAGGCCCTTCTCCCCATCAACATGTGGACAAGGTGTTTTGGGGGGCTACCCCAAAGCACCCTCCCAATGTTGAGGGCATGTGGCCTTGTACGGTTCAGGAGGGGGGGCGCTCTATCATCCCCCCCCTTTTCCTGCGGCCTGCCAGGTTGCGTGCTCGGATAAGGGTCTGGTATTGATTTTTGGGGGAACCCCACGCCATTTTTTTTATTTTGGCATGGGGTTCCCCTTAAAATCCATACCAGACCTGAAGGGAAATGTAATTTTGCTGTCAGACTATTCTAAACAGGGAAAAAAGCGCCACTTTACAGGGATACTATAGACACCCCCCAGGTACGAAATTTAAAGGAATATTACACTTTTATTGTTTCACTCTAAGCATTATTAAAATCACTGCTCCCAGAAAAAAGTCCGTTTTTAAAACTTTTTTGGAAATTGATACATGTCCCCTGGGGCAGGACCTGGGACCCCAAACACTTTTTATGATAATAACTTGCATATTAACCCTTAAAATTAGCACTTTTGATTTCTCCCATAGACAATTCACTATAGCCACTATTACTTCATGACCCTTTCTTCCCTTTAGACATGTAATTTTGCTGTCAGACTTTTCTAAACAGGGAAAAAAGCGCCACTTTACATGCATACTATAGACACCCCCCAGGTACGAAATTTAAAGGAATATTTCACTATTATTGTTTCACTTTAAGCTTTATTAAAATCACTGCTCCCGAAAAAATGGCCATTTTTAAAACTTTTTTTTGCATTGATACATGTCCCCTGGGGCAGGACTCAGGTCCCCAAACACTTTTTATGACAATAATTTGCATATAAGCCTTTAAAGTTAACACTTTTGATTTCTCCCATAGACAATTCACTATAGCACCGCTATTACTTCATGACTTTTTTTTCCCTTTAGAAATGTCATTTTGCTCCCGAAAAAACGGCCGCTTTTAAAACTTTTTTTTGCATTGATACATGTCCCCTGGGGCAGGACCTGGGTCCCCAAACACTTTTTATGACAATAACTTGCATATTAACTCTTAAAATTAGCACTTTTGATTTCTCCCATAGACAATTCACTATAGCCGCTATTACTTCATGACCTTTTTTTCTCTTTAGAAATGTAATTTTGCTGTCAGACTATTCTAAAAAGGGAAAAAAGCGTCACTTTACATGCATACTATAGACACCCCCCCAAGTATGAAATTTAAAGGAATATTTCACTATTATTGTTTCACTTTAAGCTTTATTAAATTCACTGCTCCCGAAAAAATGGCCGTTTTTAAAACTTTTTTTTGCATTGATACATGTCCCCTGGGGCAGGACCCAGGTCCCCAAACACTTTTTATGACAATAACTTGCATATAAGCCTTTAAAATGAGCACTTTTGATTTTTCATGTTCGTGTCCCATAGACTTTAACGGTGTTCGCATGTTCGAGTTTTTGCCTGTTCGCATGTTCTGGATGCGAACCGAACAGGGGGGGTGTTCGGCTCATCCCTACTCAAGATAAGTGAGGCATTTATGAAACTACCTCATCAACACCCTGATGTCCTGTAGAGCGGGGTCTGTGAGAACAAAAAGAAAAGTCTTCAATCCTGAGTCTCATTTGTGGCAAATACTAAAAAACCTGAAATGTGTCTCTGTGGGTATTTTTGAACAATCTAAGGATCCAGTGTTGTTGTGAGCTAATAACTTGACACCTGAGGGTTGATTTACTAAAGGCAAATCCACTCTGCACTACAAGCACTCACTGTAAATCTGAGGGGAAGATCTGAAATGAGGGGAAGCTCTGCTGATTCTATCATCCAATCATGTATAGGCAAAATTTTTTTTTTCCTTGCATGTCCCCATCAGATCTACAGCGACTGCACTTCCAAGTGCACTTGCAGTGCACTTGTAGTGCAAAGTGGATTTGCCTTTAGTAAATAAACCCCCAGCCTTACACAAACTATTCACTTAACATGTTAATTTAATGGCCAAAGTAGTCTTCATGGAAGTTGGGTGAGTAAATTGCTGACATTCACATGTCAAAGTGGGATAAACGGATACCTCTTTTGTGTTCACAATAGAAGTGTTTGGACATTTCCTGGCTTCTAAATACATGTTCCACAAAAAGGCATTTTAAATATAGTAAAATAAAAATAGAATTGAGGGACTGCCATAAAAGACAGGCTCTGTGAAAGCTGGACATCAAAGAATTAGGTGTGTGAATAAGTGAATGCTTCTTCGGAATCACATTGTCAAAGATTGTTTCTCCTTGCATATACCCCTGCAAAGCTAAGGTTTCACAAAGATTAGAACCCTAAAAATCCATAGATGATCTGCAAATGTTTGGCACCAGGTCCGTGTCCTCTACTTTGTGCTCCAAAACACACCTGAAATCCCTTTCCCAACAATTAGGGGAGGGGGGTTGGGGTTGGCAATAAAACTCACTTAAAAAAATCACAGGTGGAGAGAATTATAATTAGGGAGGAAATTAGAAGAAACAAACACACACACCTCTCTACACAGGCAGAGAAACGTCAGAGGGTGCTAGACATCTGCCGTGTGCTTGCTGAAAGGATGTCCAATTGCCAGGAAGGGTAAGATTTGGGCTTCACCTATTCATAGCAAGTCAGACTAAAAGAGGAGAGATTTTTTTGGCTCGAAGATTTTGTCTTTGTCAATGTTTTCCATACACACTAACTAGATTTCTCAAAGTTGTGTTCCCTAAAAATTGAATTGCGTTGGCAAATTTGATGATGCTGCAAAAAAACAATGTCTTTAAGCTGAACATTTGATTCTTTGATGTAGGAAGTTAAGCCAGGTGACATGACATCTGCAACACCCTAGGAATAGGGCAAGCAAATGTAGTCAAGTATTGTGAGTGGACTGTTTGCTTGAAATAAGGTAACCAAATATACATTTAAAAAGGCATAAAACTGGAGAGTATAAAATCTGGTGCAGCTCTGCATAGAAACCAATCAGCTTCCAGGTTTTATTGTCTGAGCTTAACTGAAAAAGCTGAATTTCGGAGCTGATTGTCACACGATTCTGCACTTGCCAGTTCTAGTAAATAACCCCCTATACTACACACTTTACCAATAACACTGACAGGGAATGTGCTTTCCTCCATGTTCCCAAGAAGTGGCAATAATCTACACATCAAGTGTAAGATAGATATATATATATATTTTTTTTTTTTTTTAAAGTATTGTTTGGGGGGAGGTGACTTCTTGGCGGACCTGCTTTGCAGACTGGCACAAATTAAAATGACTGCTCTCTGTGCCAAATACACAGTAAGCAAAAGCACTCAAAACAGCCATACATCTCTTCCCGGACCATGCTGCCCAACTTTTTTTAAAGCAGGCTTGATTTAGCAAAATGTGGCTCACTTTGGACAAGGTCTAAACCAGGGGTGGCCAACCAGTGGCCCACAGAGCCTTATAATGCGTGCCACAACTTCCTGCTCTGGGATGGCGGATTGGCAAGGCCTTGGTTTGATCTTGGTTTGCCACCCCTCTATCCCACAGCATCAGTGCTGTGAATGAAGCCAGTGGTAGAGGAAGCAAGTGGCTGAGGAGAAGAGCCCCATAAGCCATTGTTTACTGTATAGCGTCAGCTCCTGTCACAGGTGGAGTGATACGAAATGCACTCTGCCTGGGCCAACAACAGCTGGCAATACTGGAATGAAAGCCTGTTCTTAAAGGTAAGTTTATTATTAAAATAACAGGAGCTTACAGTATTTACAAAAGGCAAATCCACTTTGCACTTCAAGTGCAGTCTTTGTAAATCTGAGGGGTAAATCTGAAATGAGGGGAAGCTCTGCTGATTTTATAATCCAATCATGTGCAAGCTAAAACGCTGTTTTTTTTTTCCTTGCATGTCCCCCTCGGATATACAGTGACTGCACTTCCATGTGCACCTTCAGTGCAAATTTTAAGTGCACTTTGGGTGGATTTGCCTTTAGTAAATAACCTCCATTGGCACCACTTTGCGGCCACTAGCGAGGCGCTTTTAACACAAAAATTGTTGATTAAAATGCCCATATCGCTTTGCTTTCAAAGCGCTTTTAAGGACCAAGATTCCAATGGGCATGGGCGGATTGTGAGCACAGTACACAACGCTCCCAACCCACCCCAACAGATCCTGCTTGCAGGACTTTTTTGCCACTACCACAGGCGCACCACCCCACTGTGAGAAGGCTCACTGGAATGAATGGGAGGTGGGTTTCATGCACTTAGCAGAGGCTATTTACACCACTAAAGCACCGTAAAACCGCTCCATTGTGAAAGGAGTCTAATGCCCCGTACACACGGTCGGATTTTCTGATGGAAAATGTCCGAACGGAGCGTGTTGTCGGACATTCTGACCGTGTGTGGGCTCCATCGGACATTTTCCATCGGATTTTCCAACACACAAAGTTTGAGAGCAGACTATAAAATTTTCCGACAACAAAATCCGATCGCGTCAATTCCGACCGTGTGTGGCCTGTTCCGACGCACAAAGTGCCACGCATGCTCAAAAAAATGCATTTATCTATCTTTAAGATCTATGCACTAACTCCCCTCTCAGGTGGACAAAGGCTAAACCTTTTGGAACTTTTTCCACCTGAATGAACATAAAACAAAGAGAAAAAAAAACGAACTCCAGAGGCTAGAATGGCTTTCTACCAACAACTCTTGTCTTAAATGAACAAAATGTATTCAGCTGGAGGACATATTCCCATGACCATCTATTTAGTTGCTAATTGACAGAATAGCCAATTACCCCCCTTTCAGGTGGACTAAACAATAATTTTTCCACCTGAACAAACAAAAATAAAATGGATGACTAAACAAATGCCAAAAATATACAAAAATTTAAAAAAATAATAACAAAAAGAAAATAAAATTCTGGCCATTATCACACAAAAACAACATGACAAGACAACCACCATAAAACAAACAATCAACTTTTAACTAAAGACATCCATGGATTTTCCTCCTGAGAAGAGTAATGCCGCGTACACACGACCGGACTTTACGGCTTACTTGGTCCGGCGTACTGGATTTCGTCAATTTGATCGTGTGTGGGCTCCAGCGGACTTTGCTCAAAAGTTGGACGGACTTAGATTTTAAACATGTTTTAAATGTATCCGACGGACTCTTCTTTCTAGCGGACAAACCGGTCGTCTGTGTGCTAGTCCGACGAATTCAAACTGACGCATGCTCTGAAGCAATTACAAGGCGGAAGCGCTCGGTCTGGTAAAACTAGCCTTCGTATTGAAGTTATAGCACATTCCTCTTCTGTGATCTTTTAATACAGCGCTTTTTTTTCTTTATAATGCGAGAGGAATGAAGTTGTTTTGGTGCTTTTTATTCACACAGAGTTCTCACAAAGTACTTTCTTCATGATTTATCCTCATGCCATGACTAATATGATATTTTTAAAAAGCCAGATCTACATAAAAAAAGTATTAAATTAGATTTTGGACTCATCTTTTTTTTTTTTTTTTTTTAGATTTAAACACTATCTATTTTACAATGTGTGCTAAATTATACAAAATGTTTTTTTTTTTTTTTAATTTTATTTTTGTAGTTTCAAGTTACCACAATAACCTTAATATTTTGTGTTGTTTTAATGAACATTAATGAGGTTGGTGTCCCTTGTTAATTAGACATGGGGGGGTTATTTTCCAAAGGCAAATTCATTTTTCACTATAAGTGCAAATTATACTTGGAAACGCTGTGGATCCGAGGGGCACATGCAAGGAACCACAAAAAAAAATGTAAACCCTTTTCTTGCACATGATTGTATGATAAAATCAGCAGAGCTTCCCCTCATTTCAGCTCTTCTCAGATTTACAGCGACTGCACTTCCAACAAGTGCACTTGCAGTGCAATTTCTAAAGTGCACTTTTCACTAGTACTTTGCACTTGATTTTCTAAATGATTTAGCCTTTTGGAACAAACACACATAGGGGTTGATTTACTAAAGGGAAAAAGACTGTGCACTTTGCAAAGTGCAGTTGCCCTCTGCAAGAGTAGTTGCTCCAGAGCTTAGTAAATGAGCAGAAGCTCTGCTGACTTCCATCATCCAATCATGTGCAAGCAAAAATGCAGATTTTTGAATTTTCCTTGCACAGGATTGGGTACTCTTTGCAAAGTCAAGCCTTACCTCATTTCCTAAGCTCTGGAGCAATTGCACTTGCAGAGGGCAACTGCACTCTGCAAAGTGCACAGTCTATTTTTTTTTTTTTTTAAATCAACCCCATAGTCTTTTTGACCTGTACCTGTCTACTCCCAAACAAAATTTAATTTTGGAATCAAAACACATAGTCAATAATGTAAGGTAACTAAAAAATCCATTTATTTTGGTTAACCAAAAATTAGGAAGACAACACTGGAGACACTTTTGGAATCTGTGAAGCCTTTCGTCCCCCAGGACACACATCAAGTTTTAGGACAAGAGAATTGGTATTTTGTGACTAGGGAGCACAGGGAGCACAGTCAGACCAGACAGAAACCAGGCAATCACTTTCGAGTCTTCCGTGGAGCCTTCCCTGCACGCTTCTCTGCAGCCTTCCCTCCACGCTTTGCTGCAGCCTTCCTTGGAGGCTGTGCCTCTGGTGGTGTACTTGGGGCAGGAGGAGGAGGAGGAGTGGCTTCATCTGCTAGATAGGTTGTAGCAGTAAGCTCCCCTCTCAAGCCCTTCTGATAGGCCTGAAAAATCAAACCCTCACAGAGGAGGCGTTGCCCCTTTTCCAGTTCCAGCAATCTGGTGGCCATATATGTCCCATACGCTTCCTCTGCATTGGGTGGTGTGCTGAGGATTTGACTGGCTTCACGAATGAGGGATAGGGATTCCTCCTCAGTTTGTGTCATTCTTCTGGGCCTTTTGGTGATAATGCGGAGGGGAGGCACCTGACACTCCGTGCGGCTTCTACTGGGCCCAGCCACAGCCTCCTCCTCTCTCCTACTGGGCAAGGCCTCCTCTTCTCTCCCACTGGGCAAGGCCTCCTCCTCTCTCCCACTGGTCAAGGCCTCCTCCTGGCTGAGGTCATCCTGTGTCAAAAAAAGGGACATAGTTGTAATTTTGTGTTACGCAATCACACACAATTTTCAGCTCATGACTTGCAAATATAATTATAAACAAATAGTAAAGGCTATCTATTTGACCCCACCATTAATCCAGCTGATCAACAATATCTGAACTAAATAGGCGTGCGTACAGGGTGTGCCAGGTGTGCCTGGGCACACCCTAATCGCCTTGTGTGGTGCATATTCCCCCCTGTTTAGACCACTGATATTTCATCCCCCAAAAAAATTTTACAAAATACATTAATTTATTTAAAATTAAAATAAAACTAATGACACTGTCCACTGCCCTACTGACACCATCAGTACATATACACATGCATATGTATTTGAGCTTTGGGGTGCACACCCTAATGCAAGAGGCTACGCACACCTATGCAGAAGTATATTTTTGGCCACTACTGTCTAGTGATATGTCTACATATTAATATTTGTGATGAAGTCATTTTTTATGAAGCACTTAGAAATTTTAGACGTTAACATCATTAATAACATTTACACAATCACAAATTCCACAAAAAAGGATACCTGGCTGAAGCTGGGCACATCCACTTCATCAAGGATGAAAAGGCCCAGTTCTTCCTGGGACTCCTCAGCTGGGGTGGAGGTAGATGGAAGGCTGGAGGGAAGAGTGGGGGGAAGGGTGGGGGGAAGGGTTGAAAGTGATTGCCTGGCTTCTGTTTGGTCATCCAGGAATCGCATTTTCTGGTACTACCACAACTTGGGTACATAAACTTGGTCGGCTGCTGCTCCGGATCTGAGCGACTCCTGGATTTTATTGTGTTCCCGCTTATACATGTTTCGCAAGATACCAATTTTCTTGTCCCCAAACTTGAGGTCTGCCTGGGGGACTCGAGTGTTCAAAAATTCTAAAAGTGTGCCCAGTGTTGCCTTCCTTACAGCTCGATTGAAATATAGTGGGTGTTTGACCTCCCACAGGTTTTTGTTTTCCTGATATAAATCGATAAATCTGGACAAAAAATCTGCCTCTTTAAAGGGATTCATTTTTGCTGAAAGACAAGACACAAGATCAAAACTGGAATGTCAGTCAGAACTTCCAGGATTATTTTGTGAAGAATCTAGGGGACACATATACACACACACACACCCCCACGTTTAATCTTACCTTCATTTCTGACGCTCGCTACTTCCGCACGGACATACGTAGGCCATCGTAATAGCTTTATATACACTGCGCATGTGTCATGCTCCGCCTGCGTCGCCCGCCCCTGACGTTCTTTAGTACGATTTGTCCCCGCCCCTTCACTCTTCGTTGCGCAGTGGGAGTATATCAAGAAAGATGGCGGAGAAATTCAGTGGAAGTAGCACGGAGGAAAGCCCGGAGCCACAACCATCCACATCCCGGAGGAGATATAAGGCCACCAACATGGCTTTTGAAGAGATGGTGGAGATGGTGTCCATATTGAGAAGGGAGGACTACGATGGGAAAAAAGGACACACGCCCGAATATGCGTAAGGACAAAATAATGTCCTCAGTTGTCACCGCTCTAGAAGCTAAATTTGGCACTAAACGTTCGAAAGAACAATTGAGGAAGCGGTGGTCTGACATCAAAAGTAGGGAGCCAGAACAATATTGGCGAATAAAGAAGCTGCTTAAAAAAAGTAAATACTTGTTGTGTTTTCCTATTGAGATACTTATCTAATGTGTAAGAATCACACGCAAAAAGTAAAAAGTGGTGCTTCCTAAAAAAATAAAAATAAAAATAAATAAAAATAAAAATAAATACCACCCTTTATGGTGACTAATTAATGTACTAGTACACACCTATTTACAAGTGCATCATAAACAATTACATATTTCATATATATGTGTAGTAAACACCGAGTGAACAAACTCACAAGTTATAGCACAATATCAATACTGCTCCACCAAAAATATTACAACATAATAAGAAAAAAATTTGTGAAGTGATTATCCTTAAGCTTGTATGGAGATGTGATCCAGTGTCAGAAAACAAAAGTTCATTCGAATTAGTGCCAAAGAAGTCCTCAAAACACCGTGTGTAAATTCTTCTTTCAAAAAACTTCCACCACACCCGGGTATTGCGGTGATCCCACTCCCAATGAAAATCCACTCACCAGCTCCAATTGCCCCCACTTGCGTGTAAGGCTGTAAAGCTTAATGATGTCAAATCACCAGGATTCAGCTACCAATATCTCCATCCAAGAACACGTTCCATATGTATTGAGGAGAAATGTAGTTATTGCACTGTGCAGTTTTATATAAATAGGGGAGTATCCAAGTTGAATTTCCAACCAACATCTACCAGTTATAGTTGGTAGGAACCCCGAGTGGAATTGACATTCTAGATTACATATAGATATTGGTCAAATATTGGTGCCTAGGGGACTTTGTATCCCATTATACCTGTATTAGGGTATATCACATGGGTGGTATGGTGGATATAGCATACAACTAGATGGAATAATATCGCCTGGAAGTTACGAATGAGAAACCACCCACTCATGTATATTTTAAAAGTAGTCATGATTATTTAATTCCAGCCTCCCATAGGTGGTTCTTATTGAGATATAGTGCTAATGATAATTTTATAATTAATAATTTTAAAATGAATCTTTTTAGTTAGTGCTTGCAATCATTATGTGTTATTTAAATGAGTGTTTTATGATTACACATGATTATAATGTATTTTTAAGGTTACTGGGAGGAATATGGTGCTGTATGATGTTGTGATTAATCTGAATAAGATATATAAAGCAACCAGCACCAATGGGTTAACTTTCGGGGTCCAGTATGTAGTTTTGCAAGCAGCGAACTAAGTACCTTTTACTATTTGTTATTGCAAGATAACTGACATTGGGGAAGTGCATTTTGAAAGTTGATTGCTGAATAGTGCAGTCCGATGCTTCGGGACCCAGTGAGCAGTGATCCCAAGCAGCGGGGGTTTGTGCTCACGGGGACACAAGTAAAGCGCAGGCGCGAGGTATACGTGGGGCGCATGCGCACTAAATTACCCTCTGTCAGTTGCGGATGGGAGGGTACTTAAGGACTGATTGATACCTAGAGCGGCCTATCCCATGAATAAGTCACAGGCGTGACAAAACATGTCGGGCCATGGCCAAGCAATGGTGGACATCGCATACGAGTAACACATAGAGGTACGAGAGTTGCGGTTAACCCACCTGGGAAGAGATCGGGTCTGACAGTCGGGCAAGTGAGGAGAGGGTGAGATAATTACACCATACGCCTGCTGATCTCGGGTCCGCTGTGACCGCATACCCCCAGGAAGTTTCACAAGTTGCTGTGTTGTATACTGCTTATACAGTGTGCTGTGGAGGTTGCTGTGCTAGTTTATATATTTTACATTGTGAGTTTAGCCATTGGAGATTTGTTTGAAGTGTGTGTTAATAAACTGGTTTTAAGTTATCACACTATTTGGAGCATTTTTTTCACTTCACATATGGAACGTGTTCTTGGATGGAGATATTGGTAGCTGAATCCTGGTGATTTGACATCATTAAGCTTTACAGCCTTACACGCAAGTGGGGGCAATTGGAGCTGGTGAGTGGATTTTCATTGGTAGTGGGATCACCGCAATACCCGGGTGTGGTGGAAGTTTTTTGAAAGAAGAATTTACACACGGTGTTTTGAGGACTTCTTTGGCACTAATTCGAATGAACTTTTGTTTTCTGATACTGGATCACATCTCCATACAAGCTTAAGGATAATCACTTCACAAATTTTTTTCTTATTATGTTGTAATATTTTTGGTGGAGCAGTATTGATATTGTGATATAACTTGTGAGTTTGTTCACTCGGTGTTCACTACACATATATATGAAATATGTAATTGTTTATGATGCACTTGTAAATAGGTGCGTACTAGTAGATTAATTAGTCACCATAAAGGGTGGTATTTATTTTTATTTTTATTTTTTTTTATTTTAAATTTTTTTAGAAAGCGCCACTTTTTACTTTTCGCGTGTGATTCTTACACATTAGACACGTTAAAAATAAAAATATATGGTATAGTAGATATTTATACCGTGGCAGCTATAGTGAGACAAGTGTATCAACTTTTAATTATTAAAGTTGATATTCACTCCGAGGCGCAGTGGTGGGTATACTCGGTATAGGGTGGTTATTATACTGTGGAGACCATTTATTTAGTGAGATACTTAACTTGCATGCTGATCCATATTTTTTTCGTTTATACAGCATCGTTCGTAAAGACCGTTCTTTGTAAAATACATATGATACTAAAGAAAAAGACCTTATTTTTTCGCCAAATACCATGGTACAGGGTTGGACATACATTTAGGTCTTGATAATTTGTCGTATTCCCAAAATTTGGTGATGTGGTGTAGATGTGTTTGAAAATATAATGCTTCTTCAAAAATGATTCAGTGTACTGTAAGGACAGGACACAGCAGCTGGTTCCACATCTGGACTCACGAGCACTAATGTACCATGTGTAATGGAAATTTGTAAGTGCTGTATATAATTGTATTGTATTTTGTATGTATTGCACATTGCCCTCACTGTGCACACAGCACTAATAATGTTTTCAGTAAATGTTTACATTCTTTTGAGTCCTGATTAGAATAAGCCTGCCTATGTAACGCTCCTTGTTACGATAAACCTACAATTGTAATATTAATGTGATACCTACGTAATCATGTGCATAAAAACCTTCAATTGCGTCATAATAAAGCAGAACAGTAATTTGGAAAGATGCTGAGCGTATCTTTTGTGTCTGTTCCCTACTGCAGTAGAGATTATTAATTTGGAACCACTAATCAATATGAGGATAGGAGTTGCCTATCATCAATTTAACCGAGTCATGCATGGCGAGCTTTGCCTTAGGAGGGGATTCCAGGTGACCCTGAGTATCCGAAACGAGGAGCTTGAGACGATCCGGGAATTTCTGATAATCGGCCGGCTGAGGTAAGCCTTTTGCTTACATTTGAGTTATCAGACTTCCTTGATCGGTAAGGCATTTTCGGGACAAAGGGTACCTATTTTACTCCCCTTAATCGAACTGTATTGATTGGTGGTTATATGTTATGTTGTCCCTGTCTATTGTCCATCGGAGTGTTATAGATAAGAAAGGGAAGAATAGTACTGTTCACAGGTATATGTAGAACATCTGCTAGATAAAGTAGTTTAGAGGCAAGAGGGTATAGGCACAAGTAGAGAAGAGAGAAGACTGGCCAGTCATTATGGGCATTGAATTAAGTAAGGGAATGAAGGGTAAGAGACCCTCAAAAATGCCCAGCGCAAGAGAAGCGCTATATATGAACCGAAGGTGCGGTTCTGCCTATACTGAGCCCCTAGATTAATGGTTAGAGTGGACAGGGATCCACAATGGGTAACTGGGTTACCAAGGTCCACAGGGACTAAGAATCATGCAGAGTAAACAGCTAGAGAAACAGCTATCAATGTGAGCAGGATGGATCAAGGGTGACATTAGAACTAGACAGAAAGGGACATTTTCATGTTAAGTTGTGGGATGAATTTGGGGTCAGGCACTACAACTAGTAAAAGTCAGAAACAGAGAAATGAGAGGTAAAACAGAATACTTTATATGTTGTCAGAGAGGGAAGATGGGATGAGCACTGTGGCTCCCCATCTGATCATAGAATCATAGAAGCTAGATATAAAAGTTATTTAAACAAAATAAGGAAAGCAGAATTTAGGCAGGGAAATATTAAAGAGTTAAAAGAAAGTGAGAGAATGATATGCATGTGTTGTGTACAAATGGGAAAAATGTAAGCGATTTTAGAGAGATATTGGTGTACGTGTGTGCGAATGCTGGGACCTTTAGTTCTATTGCTTGTGTGTGTCATGTACGCAGATGTGACCCCCTCCTTTGTGCTCTCATGAAAGAAATGTGGCTGGGATGAGAGGTTAGTGATAAGCTGGAAGGACACCATGCCAATTTCTGTTTTTTAGACAAAACATTTATAACAAAATGTGCCGGGTTAACGAATCTAATGGTAAACAATGTGATCACAATTATTTTGAATCTGTTTTCCAAACATGGTAAAATGAAGGTTACATTTAACCGTGTATTACACAAATTGAATATCCTTTGATAGTGGAAATAGTGCATTTAAAAAAGGGAAATTAAGTAAAATTAAGTAATAATGAGTATTAATTTCTAATATGAGTTTAACAATTATATAGATATAATGAAACTGGTTTAGACAACCTTTGGTTGGAAATGAAATCCAGGTTATTGGGGAAATTTGTAAAAATGGGATTAGTTTAGATTAAGATAACAATTTTGTAATTTTACATTTATACAATAAGCCCTTATTGAGAGAAAAAAAAAGATTAAGATGAGGTTGTTATTTTGAATAAAGCTGCCATAATATTTAACAAAGCCAAGATGGATGGGATACATAAGAAGTTTTTCTACAAAAATGATATTGTAAGGTTTTTGATGAAAACTTGATGTGCGGTCCATGATGTAAGAGTAATAATAAATAAAATTTAAATATAACAGTCCCATCACATCAAGTCCACACACCCTGTTAGGATAGATGCCACCTGCAGCCAGTTGTTTTATAGTTTTTGATGCTTTCTGGTCCATCATACAGATTCTTGGTCCTTTTGTTTTTATTTATTTTTATTTTTGAAATCCAAAGCAGAATGTGTGGATTGTGAAATGATGTGCCCATTTTTCTTGTAAAGTACAGTGGTATAAGCAGAAGAATAGTTTTGGATTTATGGACATCTCTGCATGACCGCAGGGTATTGTTATCATTTATTATAATATTGCCAGGAAAAAGTTGTCTTTTGAAACATGAAACTGGAGTTCTTACACAAATAGTGTGATAGAAAACAAGACATTGTAATATATTTATGCAAGCTGGACCCAGTAATGAAGGGTTCACCCCGATATATCAGAGCTGTAGCTTTTATGCAAAGGTGCTATTAGACAAAGTTAGATATTGTTTTGGTCAATGGTCCGACATTCTGTGCAGCAAATTTACAGCTAACTAAATGTTTGTCTAATGAAAGGTTTAAAATATGAGTTTGTTTATGTACAAATCTAACAATGAAAAATGCGTACATTTATTAAAAAGAAAGGAAAAGACGCATGTGTTAAATTGATGACATAGGAATCAGCTGCTGTGAGTCCAGTGCAGGACACACTCCCTGAAGACCCAGATATTTAATTTTTTGTAGATTTGAGTATGCAGTTTATCACCCAGAAGGATACTCTGTATTCAAAGTAATTGGATCCTTTTTGCCCTGCTCAAGAAGCAGAGCTCCATGTTTTAGCAAAGCCTGTGAGCTATAAAAAGAATGTATATTTATATAGATAGTCGAGCTATAGAGAGCTTTTGGTTCCATTTAAAGGGCCAGAAGTTTGTTTTTACTTCGGCAGGTAAACCAACCAAGCATGCCAAGTTAATTTGATCGGCTGTTTTCAGCCTTCCAGGTTCTTGCTGAGGTAGCCATATTAACTTTCACACATGGAAGCAGACCAGGTGACTAAGGATGCTGCATTTACAGCCCCGGACACTTGATGGGTCTGTGCAACTCACAGATTCCACCCTAGTTCTGGCCCAGTATAGCTGGGATTAATAATTCAACTTTAAGGACCCCAGAACGAGAAGAACAAGTGGTCCACAGGGGGCAACTTCTTATGAAACAGGACTTTGGAAAAGGTGATCATTTATGTCTGCCAGCCACTCTTTTCCCTTCAGCTTGACACATGGACCGTGTCATGAGTCACAAGCAGTTATGGCTGCCTTAGTAAATGAGCATGGGATAGAGCCAGGGTTCTCCACAGTTGTTTTTATAACATACCACTTCTTGTTTTACCTGTTACCAAAGGTGTTACCAAAAGCTGAACATCCCTCCCAGAGATTACATAAAAGATATATCCAGATGCCCAAGTTAGGATCTTACGAGTATGCATTTTGTCTGTATGGACATGTTTTTTGGATGTCCAGTGGCAAATGCTACTGCAAAGGCCACAGTAAAAAGTGTTATCAGAAGTAGTTTGTAAATATAGAGTGCAGAAAGTACAGAGAGTAACAAAAGAAATCATTTTTTATAGGAGAGTCCTTACTAGAAGTTTTGAGGTTTTATTTTTACACCCCCTACTGTCTACAATATAGCGGACAAAGTAAAGTAAGAAACTAGAAAACTTTTGCCTGAATGTTTTCTTATATTATATGAAGCCCCTAAGGGGGATGTTGGACTCTCTCCCTATGAGATTTTGTTTGGGAGTGTGTTACTCACTTGCTTATATTTTGTCTCAGCAGCTGAAGTCCTCCATTCGGATCTCACGGAGAATGCTGATGATCTTTTAAGGTTTTTTACAAACTCATTTATGTGTTTTCTCCCTAATTCCAGATCCTAAAAGTTTGGAAGGATCTAAAACTAAAGCCAGGTGACTTTTGGATTGTTAAGAGACATTTATATATAAGGAAATGTTTGGAGACTCAATACAGCATCTATTTCATGTACAGTTTTTGCGAAACTTGAAGGAAAAGTCACCTGGATCCACACCAGACACTGCAAAAATGACTTAATTAAAGAAATCTCTGTGTTTGATTTGTTTCCCTCTTGTGATCACAGTCTAGGGTACTTTTTGATTCAATTACTTTAATTGTAAGGGATATATATATTTAAAAAATAGTTTAGCCATGTTGAAGTCATATTTGTCTTTTGTACATCTTCCATTTTATGTAGAATTGTCTGTGTTTACATATGCTGATAAGTCAGCATGCCAACAATTAAGCTAGAAGGCCATTCTGGCCACAGGAGTGTACAGCCAGTACTCTGTAAATATGTCTTATCAATCATTTGTATTTCACAATGAAAAGTCATTTTGTAATGAAAAAGTTGCTCAGCAATTATTTTCTCCACAGTGGAGTTTTTGCCTCTTTGACCAGGACTACCTCCACCTAAGCGTGTGGAGATTCCAGGTTAAAGTTGATAGCAGGTATGGTTAGTGATCAAAATATTGATCAAAAGAGGGGAGACTGTAATGGAAATTTGTAAGTGCTGTATATAATTGTATTGTATTTTGTATGTATTGCACATTGCCCTCACTGTGCACACAGCACTAATAATGTTTTCAGTAAATGTTTACATTCTTTTGAGTCCTGATTAGAATAAGCCTGCCTATGTAACGCTCCTTGTTACGATAAACCTACAATTGTAATATTAATGTGATACCTACGTAATCATGTGCATAAAAACCTTCAATTGCGTCATAATAAAGCAGAACAGTAATTTGGAAAGATGCTGAGCGTATCTTTTGTGTCTGTTCCCTACTGCAGTAGAGATTATTAATTTGGAACCACTAATCAATATGAGGATAGGAGTTGCCTATCATCAATTTAACCGAGTCACATGTGACCATAACTAAATTTTTGAGGGGTAATACACATAGGAGATCATTGAGGTTTCTGCATCTGTGAAACTTGCATGAAAATGTGTATTGTTTAGAATTGTTGTTCAGAGGTAATGTTCATCCTGTCTTCTAAATTTTTGAGGACAAAAAAGGCAATTGTCCACAACTCATAACCAACGTTTCATATTAATTAGAAAAATATAAAATATCACTGTGTTTTAACTATACCTTTTGTTGAATTATCATAGGGGAGAAAAGACTCAGACAACAGTCCAAGGATCCCAGGACCCCCCAAGTCACCAGCCTGAGGCTGAAGATACCCCAAGCCCCAGCCCAAGACCACGCCCACCCGACGAGCTGGAGGAAGGAGAGGTGGAGGAAGTGTGCGAGCTTTCAACCCCACCAAGTGAGTGACTGACACCCCAGCTTAAGGTAATGTATTTAGGCGTGCATATTTTAACCCATTTTTTTTTTACACACATTTTAGGTGAGCTTCTGGTTGTGGAAGGCCAAGCGGCAGAGCCATTCAGCACTGACAGTGCCCAAAGACTTATTGGCCAGATAATGTTGTGGAATGGCCAAATTGATCAAATGCGTGACCAAATTCACAGCATGAAAATTCGCCTGGACTCCATGCAACAGGAAATGAAGAACATGATTGATGTCTTGGGCAGAATATAATAAAGTTTTGCCTAAAAACATCAATCATGTTCTTCATTTCTTTGTCAAGTTTGTTTCTTCTTCCAATTTTGTATTTTTTTCCTTCAAAAATATTTTTGCTGATGTACACGGTGTGTCATCATGTGCTATCTTCCATCAGGGGATATCAATGTACTTGTTTTGTGTTTGCAACCCCTTCATCCTCAAAATTTTTTTGTGGTGAGAGGAACAAAGGGATTGCGCACACAAAACACGTAAATTGCTCCCCCATGATGGGAGATAGCACATGTTGACTTGACCCTTTTTTAATACACAATTTTGAGCATCTGAAAAATTTAGGGTTACAAGGGTGACATCACCAGCACCGTTATTAACATGTTGAACTTTGTAAGTTCTTTTATTTTTTTGTATGTTTTTCTAAACACTGTTGTGAATTGTAATTTTTTAAACAAGGTCTATTTTTGTTTAAATATGCCTTTAATAACCTTCAAAAAAAAATTATTTAAAAAAATAAAATAAATAAAAATAAAAAAATAAATAAAAAGGTTCCAAAAAATGCACCTTTCAATGTGCACACAGTAAAATGTTTTTACTACTACAATGTGTGTGGCTGATTATTTATCAATAAGATGTTTTGCTAATTTTGGTGTGGTTACAGTGACAAAGGGCCTTATTAACTAAAGGTAAATGCACTTGCCACTACTACAAGTGCACTAGAAGAGAGACAAAACTAAATGCAAACAAGAAGAAAAACAAGATATTTTAGCCAAAATTTCTTTTCTTTTTTTTTTGAAAAATTATAGCTCTTGTTGAATAGCAATGGCCCCCCGACAATTAAAATAATTCACATATCGTTCATGCACTTGACTTGCGGTTTGGGGGGCCAAGCCAATACGGCCAATTTCCAGGCCTGTCAGTGGTTAATCAAGTACAAGTCCGGCCTCAGGCCCAACAGAGGTCATATATGTAGCTGAATGTCTTCTTAAAAAATTATGGAGTATGCAGCAAGCCAGTATGACATGATTAATTTTATAGTCCGCCAGATTTATGGCTGAGAGGAACAAACGGAACCGGCTGGCCAGAATCCCAAAGGCATACTCCACAACTCTTCTTGCTCTGGCCAGCCGGTAATTAAATACCCTCCTCTCAGGGGTGAGTGTCCTTTGGGGGAACGGCCTCATCAAGTGCTCGCTGAGAGCAAACGCTTCATCAGCAATAAAAACTGAGGGGAGTCCATCCACATTCTGGTCATCAGGTGGCAATCCCAGGCCACCAGTCTGGAGACGCTGGCACAGCTCGGTCTGTGCAAAGACTCCTCCATCAGACATCCGGCCGTTCTTCCCCACGTCCACAAACAGAAAGTCCAAATGTGCCGAGACCACCGCCATCAAAACTACACTATGGAACCCCTTGTAGTTATAGAAATAAGACCCCGAATGGAGTGGTGGCACAATGCGGACATGCTTCCCATCAATCGCCCCAACACAATTGGGAAAGTCCCAACGGTCAGCGAACTGGGAGGCCACCGTCTGCCATTCCTGTGTACTGGAAGGAAACTGTGGAGTGATTAAAAAAAAAAAAATTAAGATAAGTACTTTTAAACATAACTTGGATATCAGATTACACAAAAACATTATTGAACAACAGCAGTCGAACATTATTAATATGCCTGTTTGTAATTTTAATTCTAAAAAACATAAGGCCCACTTATAAGATTACTCACCCCCTCTGATGGCCCATTGATTAATTTGAATGTGGGGGGAGGGGTACTAATTAGGTTAATAAACACACCTGACAGTTTCAAACATTTGAGGGGGTGGGGGAGGGGTTCTAATTAGGGTCAAAAACACACCTGACAGTTTCAAACATTTGAGGGGGTGGGGGGGGTTCTAATTAGGGTCAAAAACACACCTGACAGTTTCAAACATTTGAGGGGGTGGGGGAGGGGTTCTAATTAGGGTCAAAAACACACCTGACAGTTTCAAACATTTGAGGGGGTGGGGGAGGGGTTCTAATTAGGGTCAAAAACACACCTGACAGTTTCAAACATTTGAGGGGGTGGGGGAGGGGTACTAATTAGGTTAATAAACACACATGACAGTTTCAAACATTTGAGGGGGTGGGGAGGGTAAAACAGTACAATGGAGCTGACAATATACATTGTTCAAGGGACTATAGGCTAGAGATATAAATGGACCCAGGATTGCATGGTGGGGAGGTTATTGAAGGAAAATATGCATGTAGGGCAAAAAATGATTAATGTAAAAAAACAGGCATGCATGAAGATAAAGGGGACATTCACAGCATATTCCAAGCATGGTAATTAGGTAACGAGGACATTTAGACTATACATTAGCAAACATTTAACCACTTCAGCCCCGGAAGGATTTACCCCCTTCCTGACCAGAGCACTTTTTACAATTTGGCACTGCGTCACTTTAACTGCTAATTGCGCGGTCATGCAGTGCTGTACCCAAACGAAATTTGCGTCCTTTTCTTCCCACAAATAGAGCTTTCTTTTGATCATATCTGATCACCTCTGCGGTTTTTATTTTTTTACGCTATAAATGGAAAAAGACCGAAACTTTTGAAAAAAAATGATATTTTCTACTTTTTGTTATAAAAAAAATCCAATAAACTCAATTTTAGTCATACATTTAGGCCAAAATGTATTCGGCCACATGTCTTTGGTAAAAAAAATGTCAATAAGCGTATATTTATTGGTTTGAGCAAAAGTTATAGCGTCTACAAGCTAGGGTACATTTTCTGGAATTTACACAGCTTTTAGTTTATGACTGCCTAAGTCATTTCTTGAGGTGCTAAAATGGCAGGGCAGTACAACCCCCCCCCCAAATGACCCCATTTTGGAAAGTAGACACCCCAAGGAAATTGCTGAGAGGCATGTTGAGCCCATTGAATATTCATTTTTTTTGTCCCAAGTGATTGAATAATGACAAAAAAAAAAAATTACAAAAAGTTGTCACTAAATGATATATTGCTCACACAAGCCATGGGCATATGTGGAATTGCACCCCAAAATACATTTAGCTGCTTCTCCTGAGTATGAGGATACCACATGTGTGGGACTTTTTGGGAGCCTAGCCACGTATGGGGCCCCGAAAACCAATCACCGCCTTCAGGATTTCTAAGGGCGTAAATTTTTGATTTCACTTCTCACTACTTATCACAGTTTTGAAGGCCATAAAATGCTCAGATGGCACAACCCCCCCAAATGACCCCATTTTGGAAACTAGACACCCCAAGCTATTTGATGAGAGGCATGTTGAGTTCATGAAATATTTTATATTTTGACACAAGTTGCGGGAAAGTGACAATTTTTTGTTTTTTGCACAAAGTTGTCACTAAATGATATATTGCTCACACAGGCCATGAGCATATGTGGAATTGCACCCCAAAATACATTTAGCTGCTTCTCCTGAGTATGGGGATACCACATGTGTGGGACTTTTTGGGAGCCTAGCCGCGTACGGGGCCCTGAAAACCAATCACCGCCTTCAGGATTTCTAAGGGTGTAAATTTTTGATTTCACTCTTCACTGCCTATCACAGTTCAAGGTGGGAGGGAGTACTGCTCATTCAAAGTTTCCGGTTTTTCTGTGGGACTATAAGGAAAAAAATAACCTTTAAACCAGTCTGAATAGGAAAAGGGGGGGGGGGGTTGGTTTTTTAGGAGTAGAAAAGCGTGTAACATGAGGGGACAAAGGCAGACATTCATTCCAGCTCTCCATGAGGACACACTCTCACACATACATCTCAAGACATTGATGCTACTTTTACACACAGACATATCTGATTTAAACTTCATTTCAAGAATAAGAAACGTATTGATTCTATTTTTTGTATTCTACATTTTGACAAAAACAGTGATGAAGTAATCGATATAATAATTAATATTATATCTGTGTATTAATTTGTCTAGTCCCTATAATTAGTTAGTCTATTAAACTCTGAGCACAGGTTATTGTTAATATCACAATAACCAGGTTAGCTATGAAACCAAACACAGGGTGCTGCTAGTAAAACAGTATCTTATTTATTTCCCAAGGAATTAGGAAACTAACATAAAGTATTAAAAGGATATTACAACGTTACATAGCTTACAATCAGAACACAATATACTAAACAGCAGATATCTACAACATATAATAACAATCAAACATATATTACAAGAATATCAAAGATACTTATCACAAGGTTTCATCGGCTGGTCCTGGATGATAAACGGGGTCCGGGCCACATGGTTTAGGCCCGAGCCAGCACCCAGATTAAGGCTTCAAGATGGCCGAGACATGAGGCTTGCAAAGACCAACATCAGCATCGAGAGAGCAAGGGCAGAGAGACAGAATTGCCTGTGTGTGTGCTCTTTCATTCAAACATACACGCCCACTCGTAGCCACCCGCATTTGCTTTTCATCCAATAGATATTGCCGAGAGGTATTCCTCCAAATGTCTGCCCATCCTCAAGGAAGCATGCTGTATTGTCCACTAGGGGCAGATCCATTAGCCCTGTGCCTTCTCAGCTAGCTCTTATTCTCTTTGAAGCCTGTAATCACACATGTCACAGCAGGTGGGCTTGAGCTAAGCCATTGTTCTTCTGATCACAAAGCTTTGATGTGTTTCATTCCAACTGAGTTTACCTGGCTGAGCTTGGCAACAGGAAATATATGTAGACAATCCAGAAATGTGATATTAATTCACGTTAAATTCCAACATATTCCGCTTTGCGCCCACCCAGACACGGCTCCTATTGAACAGTCCATAACTTTTTTCTCCCCAACATGTGTTTCCAAGCCAGTACCTATAGAACAGTCTTTAACTGTCTTAACGTGTTGTGTTTTTCAACATGTGCAGAAACAGCCCCTATGGAACAGTCCATAAATGTCTTAACGCATGTTGCACCTCTCAACATAGGCCTCAGAACCAGCTCCTGTGGAACAGTCCATAACGGTCCTAACGTGCTGTGTTTCCCAACATGTGCCGCTTTGCTACTGGGTGACACACCAACATCATTCTTCTGTGACAGCTTCCATGTCACCATTCTGTATCTTCTTCTTTCTAACATCTTCATGAAGGGGTATAATACAGGCAAGGGGTGTCCATACACTCACCATTCACCAGCACACACCCAGAGCAGCATCTTAACCAGCTTTCAGATATAGAGTCTCAAGGAGGGCCTTCTGCCCATATTACTGGCCTAAGATACACCTTTATCACACTATACCATGACATAAATCAACCCATTACCATAATATATACATATATACCTATGATCCATCAGATTTCTGGCATGTCAGCGGTATTGCAGGGCTCTGACTTGGCAGAAAAGTCTCTAACTTGTACGCAGAGACCCTACCGTCACTTCGTCCCTCAACTTGCATAGCTAAATGGGAGAACCTTCTATATAAATATCGAGTCTAATAACACATATAAATCTGCAACAATGACAAAACCCACACAATGCCATCCCTGTGCCTGGATTTCAGAGACCATGCCCATGGTATACCATGCACCTCTACCTATGGTTAGGTTCAAGGAACCCTCTAGTTCCATGACTAACGTTACATCGGTATTCTTTAGGACAAAGAAACAAACTCGTCTATGTCCCAAATAATACCCAGGTGCTTCCTTCCCTGCAATGATCCCTCCATCCCGAATACAGAAAGAAATATCTTCCCAACATTTCTCGTTCACCACCATGTTTTGACCTGGCATACAAAGGATATCATGGTCATGCTTTTGACCGAGGGAAGTATCAACCTGCCTCCAGGTTCCATCCTCTCTGATCATATGTGGGCAACAGCCTCAAATGCAACAAAATAGAATCCCTAGTCAGTAAGCCCATTGATGCCACCAAATATACAGACAGAGTCTGCACTTTTGTACAGCATAACACCTTTCACAATCCAAACTGGTATAGCCCATCCAGGCATTCGACCACCTTTGGATTAGTGTAAGCGACATGTTTTGGCAAAGTCTTACTGAGCGGTGATGCTAACTCATCAGGCCATTGCCCCTCATACAGAGACTGTACAATCAGCTCAATGCTGGTTGATACTTCCACCTGCCACTGCGTGCACGCCAGAGCCAATGACAGATTTCTGTCCTATACCATCACATTCCCTACCAAGCTCTCAACACGGTTGAGAAACTCTGGAGCCACTTTAACTTGAGTGTTTATGTGACTTTGTTGACTGCTGTTAAGGATGCCACCAATTTCTCTGAGTAACAAAGCCCTGCTTAAGCCATGGCTGAGAGTTTGTTCCTCAGGATTCCGATGTCCACTCCATTAACACCACCCATGCCAGCTCCTTTTCCCCCAATATAGTGCTGAATACATCCCTCCTCTTCCGGTTACTCCTCAGACATACGCACCCTACATGAACCTCATTCTGTGTCCGCGCATCTCTGGGAGCAAGTCACTGGTACAATGATTGCACTTGATTTAGTGTATACTCAGCACATATAGGGTAAAAGGTTTTTATCAACCACTGTGAGATGTTGCAGCGCCATGTGGTAAAGGCATATTGTACCCTGGTAGCCAGCGTTTGTTCTCTTTATCTAACGGAGCATGCTCCTGTGTGTATTCACTGGCCTTCCCTGTGCCGGGTTTCAACCTCTCAGGTGAGACATCAACCAGGCGTATCTCCCCCATACAAGGAAATTTTCACCCCATTGATGTGTCACCTGGCCAACGTTTAGTCTGGCCAACCGACACCTTATTATGTATAAGTGCCAGTCCCCTGGGTACCTGCACCATATTACTTCCGTTACGTCAATACATATCATACATTAAAAACCTTTCCTTCTTTCAATTCCTCCCTCTAACAAAAAAAACACATATTTTACATTTCAGGTTCTGATGGATTTGGATGTATATATTCCTTCCCCAACCTCCAACCCATCGCACATGTATTAATAGCACATTTGCATTCATCAGGAGAGACTACGGCAAAAAATGTTTCACAAGTCTTGTTGATAGACACAGTCCTTCAGATCCAGCATTAGCCCTAAATTGTCCATAAGCAAAAACAAGTATTAAACTGAATCTTTTCATTTGTCCCTTCTCTCCTGATGTTTATCAGAACGAATTTACGGTGTAGTATGGCACAGAAAAACTGCCAACCAGATAAGCATCTGTCATCCATGTTCCAGAGACCTCTCTAATCTCGCTCCACCAGAACTCTGGAATTGAAAACACAAGAGCAGAATCAAATTCTTATCTATAATATCTGCTCGCTTACTACGTTTACTTATAGTTCCTGCCTTGGAAACCAGGAACTTAGTATACCTGGCTTCTGCAACTCTGACCAAACTATCAAAACAACCATGACCTCTTTACGCTGAACCCACTCTAAAATGGATCCCCATGGTATGATCAAAATTTAAAAAAAATGAACGTCAATGTTGACTCTTAAAATTCTCAGTTTAAACACTAAAAAAAAATGCATTTATCTATCTTTAAGATCTATGCACTAACTCCCCTCTCAGGTGGACAAAGGCTAAACCTTTTGGAACTTTTTCCACCTGAATGAACATAAAACAAAGAGAAAAAAAAACGAACTCCAGAGGCTAGAATGGCTTTCTACCAACAACTCTTGTCTTAAATGAACAAAATGTATTCAGCTGGAGGACATATTCCCATGACCATCTATTTAGTTGCTAATTGACAGAATAGCCAATTACCCCCCTTTCAGGTGGACTAAACAATAATTTTTCCACCTGAACAAACAAAAATAAAATGGATGACTAAACAAATACCAAAAATATACAAAAATTTAAAAAAATAATAACAAAAAGAAAATAAAATTCTGGCCATTATCACACAAAAACAACATGACAAGACAACCACCATAAAACAAACAATCAACTTTTAACTAAAGACATCCATGGATTTTCCTCCTGAGAAGAGTAATGCCGCGTACACACGACCGGACTTTACGGCTTACTTGGTCCGGCGTACTGGATTTCGTCAATTTGATCGTGTGTGGGCTCCAGCGGACTTTGCTCAAAAGTTGGACGGACTTAGATTTTAAACATGTTTTAAATGTATCCGACGGACTCTTCTTTCTAGCGGACAAACCGGTCGTCTGTGTGCTAGTCCGACGAATTCAAACTGACGCATGCTCTGAAGCAATTACAAGGCGGAAGCGCTCGGTCTGGTAAAACTAGCCTTCGTATTGAAGTTATAGCACATTCCTCTTCTGTGATCTTTTAATACAGCGCTTTTTTTTCTTTATAATGCGAGAGGAATGAAGTTGTTTTGGTGCTTTTTATTCACACAGAGTTCTCACAAAGTACTTTCTTCATGATTTATCCTCATGCCATGACTAATATGATATTTTTAAAAAGCCAGATCTACATAAAAAAAGTATTAAATTAGATTTTGGACTCATCTTTTTTTTTTTTTTTTTTTTTTTTTTTAGATTTAAACACTATCTATTTTACAATGTGTGCTAAATTATACAAAAATGTTTTTTTTTTTTTTTAATTTTATTTTTGTAGTTTCAAGTTACCACAATAACCTTAATATTTTGTGTTGTTTTAATGAACATTAATGAGGTTGGTGTCCCTTGTTAATTAGACATGGGGGGGTTATTTTCCAAAGGCAAATTCATTTTTCACTATAAGTGCAAATTATACATGGAAACGCTGTGGATCCGAGGGGCACATGCAAGGAACCACAAAAAAAAATGTAAACCCTTTTCTTGCACATGATTGTATGATAAAATCAGCAGAGCTTCCCCTCATTTCAGCTCTTCTCAGATTTACAGCGACTGCACTTCCAACAAGTGCACTTGCAGTGCAATTTCTAAAGTGCACTTTTCACTAGTACTTTGCACTTGATTTTCTAAATGATTTAGCCTTTTGGAACAAACACACATAGGGGTTGATTTACTAAAGGGAAAAAGACTGTGCACTTTGCAAAGTGCAGTTGCCCTCTGCAAGAGTAGTTGCTCCAGAGCTTAGTAAATGAGCAGAAGCTCTGCTGACTTCCATCATCCAATCATGTGCAAGCAAAAATGCAGATTTTTGAATTTTCCTTGCACAGGATTGGGTACTCTTTGCAAAGTCAAGCCTTACCTCATTTCCTAAGCTCTGGAGCAATTGCACTTGCAGAGGGCAACTGCACTCTGCAAAGTGCACAGTCTATTTTTTTTTTTTTTAAATCAACCCCATAGTCTTTTTGACCTGTACCTGTCTACTCCCAAACAAAATTTAATTTTGGAATCAAAACACATAGTCAATAATGTAAGGTAACTAAAAAATCCATTTATTTTGGTTAACCAAAAATTAGGAAGACAACACTGGAGACACTTTTGGAATCTGTGAAGCCTTTCGTCCCCCAGGACACACATCAAGTTTTAGGACAAGAAAATTGGTATTTTGTGACTAGGGAGCACAGGGAGCACAGTCAGACCAGACAGAAACCAGGCAATCACTTTCGAGTCTTCCGTGGAGCCTTCCCTGCACGCTTCTCTGCAGCCTTCCCTCCACGCTTTGCTGCAGCCTTCCTTGGAGGCTGTGCCTCTGGTGGTGTACTTGGGGCAGGAGGAGGAGGAGGAGTGGCTTCATCTGCTAGATAGGTTGTAGCAGTAAGCTCCCCTCTCAAGCCCTTCTGATAGGCCTGAAAAATCAAACCCTCACAGAGGAGGCGTTGCCCCTTTTCCAGTTCCAGCAATCTGGTGGCCATATATGTCCCATACGCTTCCTCTGCATTGGGTGGTGTGCTGAGGATTTGACTGGCTTCACGAATGAGGGATAGGGATTCCTCCTCAGTTTGTGTCATTCTTCTGGGCCTTTTGGTGATAATGCGGAGGGGAGGCACCTGACACTCCGTGCGGCTTCTACTGGGCCCAGCCACAGCCTCCTCCTCTCTCCTACTGGGCAAGGCCTCCTCTTCTCTCCCACTGGGCAAGGCCTCCTCCTCTCTCCCACTGGTCAAGGCCTCCTCCTGGCTGAGGTCATCCTGTGTCAAAAAAAGGGACATAGTTGTAATTTTGTGTTACGCAATCACACACAATTTTCAGCTCATGACTTGCAAATATAATTATAAACAAATAGTAAAGGCTATCTATTTGACCCCACCATTAATCCAGCTGATCAACAATATCTGAACTAAATAGGCGTGCGTACAGGGTGTGCCAGGTTTGCCTGGGCACACCCTAATCGCCTTGTGTGGTGCATATTCCCCCCTGTTTAGACCACTGATATTTCATCCCCCAAAAAAATTTTACAAAATACATTAATTTATTTAAAATTAAAATAAAACTAATGACACTGTCCACTGCCCTACTGACACCATCAGTACATATACACATGCATATGTATTTGAGCTTTGGGGTGCACACCCTAATGCAAGAGGCTACGCACACCTATGCAGAAGTATATTTTTGGCCACTACTGTCTAGTGATATGTCTACATATTAATATTTGTGATGAAGTCATTTTTTATGAAGCACTTAGAAATTTTAGACGTTAACATCATTAATAACATTTACACAATCACAAATTCCACAAAAAAGGATACCTGGCTGAAGCTGGGCACATCCACTTCATCAAGGATGAAAATGCCCAGTTCTTCCTGGGACTCCTCAGCTGGGGTGGAGGTGGATGGAAGGCTGGAGGGAAGAGTGGGGGGAAGGGTGGGGGGAAGGGTTGAAAGTGATTGCCTGGCTTCTGTTTGGTCATCCAGGAATCGCATTTTCTGGTACTACCACAACTTGGGTACATAAACTTGGTCGGCTGCTGCTCCGGATCTGAGCGACTCCTGGATTTTATTGTGTTCCCGCTTATACATGTTTCGCAAGATACCAATTTTCTTGTCCCCAAACTTGAGGTCTGCCTGGGGGACTCGAGTGTTCAAAAATTCTAAAAGTGTGCCCAGTGTTGCCTTCCTTACAGCTCGATTGAAATATAGTGGGTGTTTGACCTCCCACAGGTTTTTGTTTTCCTGATATAAATCGATAAATCTGGACAAAAAATCTGCCTCTTTAAAGGGATTCATTTTTGCTGAAAGACAAGACACAAGATCAAAACTGGAATGTCAGTCAGAACTTCCAGGATTATTTTGTGAAGAATCTAGGGGACACATATACACACACACACACCCCCACGTTTAATCTTACCTTCATTTCTGACGCTCGCTACTTCCGCACGGACATACGTAGGCCATCGTAATAGCTTTATATACACTGCGCATGTGTCATGCTCCGCCTGCGTCGCCCGCCCCTGACGTTCTTTAGTACGATTTGTCCCCGCCCCTTCACTCTTCGTTGCGCAGTGGGAGTATATCGAGAAAGATGGCGGAGAAATTCAGTGGAAGTAGCACAGAGGAAAGCCCGGAGCCACAACCATCCACATCCCGGAGGAGATATAAGGCCACCAACATGGCTTTTGAAGAGATGGTGGAGATGGTGTCCATATTGAGAAGGGAGGACTACGATGGGAAAAAAGGACACACGCCCGAATATGCGTAAGGACAAAATAATGTCCTCAGTTGTCACCGCTCTAGAAGCTAAATTTGGCACTAAACGTTCGAAAGAACAATTGAGGAAGCGGTGGTCTGACATCAAAAGTAGGGAGCCAGAACAATATTGGCGAATAAAGAAGCTGCTTAAAAAAAGTAAATACTTGTTGTGTTTTCCTATTGAGATACTTATCTAATGTGTAAGAATCACACGCAAAAAGTAAAAAGTGGTGCTTCCTAAAAAAATAAAAATAAAAATAAATAAAAATAAAAATAAATACCACCCTTTATGGTGACTAATTAATGTACTAGTACACACCTATTTACAAGTGCATCATAAACAATTACATATTTCATATATATGTGTAGTAAACACCGAGTGAACAAACTCACAAGTTATAGCACAATATCAATACTGCTCCACCAAAAATATTACAACATAATAAGAAAAAAATTTGTGAAGTGATTATCCTTAAGCTTGTATGGAGATGTGATCCAGTGTCAGAAAACAAAAGTTCATTCGAATTAGTGCCAAAGAAGTCCTCAAAACACCGTGTGTAAATTCTTCTTTCAAAAAACTTCCACCACACCCGGGTATTGCGGTGATCCCACTCCCAATGAAAATCCACTCACCAGCTCCAATTGCCCCCACTTGCGTGTAAGGCTGTAAAGCTTAATGATGTCAAATCACCAGGATTCAGCTACCAATATCTCCATCCAAGAACACGTTCCATATGTATTGAGGAGAAATGTAGTTATTGCACTGTGCAGTTTTATATAAATAGGGGAGTATCCAAGTTGAATTTCTAACCAACATCTACCAGTTATAGTTGGTAGGAACCCCGAGTGGAATTGACATTCTAGATTACATATAGATATTGGTCAAATATTGGTGCCTAGGGGACTTTGTATCCCATTATACCTGTATTAGGGTATATCACATGGGTGGTATGGTGGATATAGCATACAACTAGATGGAATAATATCGCCTGGAAGTTACGAATGAGAAACCACCCACTCATGTATATTTTAAAAGTAGTCATGATTATTTAATTCCAGCCTCCCATAGGTGGTTCTTATTGAGATATAGTGCTAATGATAATTTTATAATTAATAATTTTAAAATGAATCTTTTTAGTTAGTGCTTGCAATCATTATGTGTTATTTAAATGAGTGTTTTATGATTACACATGATTATAATGTATTTTTAAGGTTACTGGGAGGAATATGGTGCTGTATGATGTTGTGATTAATCTGAATAAGATATATAAAGCAACCAGCACCAATGGGTTAACTTTCGGGGTCCAGTATGTAGTTTTGCAAGCAGCGAACTAAGTACCTTTTACTATTTGTTATTGCAAGATAACTGACATCGGGGAAGTGCATTTTGAAAGTTGATTGCTGAATAGTGCAGTCCGATGCTTCGGGACCCAGTGAGCAGTGATCCCAAGCAGCGGGGGTTTGTGCTCACGGGGACACAAGTAAAGCGCAGGCGCGAGGTATACGTGGGGCGCATGCGCACTAAATTACCCTCTGTCAGTTGCGGATGGGAGGGTACTTAAGGACTGATTGATACCTAGAGCGGCCTATCCCATGAATAAGTCACAGGCGTGACAAAACATGTCGGGCCATGGCCAAGCAATGGTGGACATCGCATACGAGTAACACATAGAGGTACGAGAGTTGCGGTTAACCCACCTGGGAAGAGATCGGGTCTGACAGTCGGGCAAGTGAGGAGAGGGTGAGATAATTACACCATACGCCTGCTGATCTCGGGTCCGCTGTGACCGCATACCCCCAGGAAGTTTCACAAGTTGCTGTGTTGTATACTGCTTATACAGTGTGCTGTGGAGGTTGCTGTGCTAGTTTATATATTTTACATTGTGAGTTTAGCCATTGGAGATTTGTTTGAAGTGTGTGTTAATAAACTGGTTTTAAGTTATCACACTATTTGGAGCATTTTTTTCACTTCACATATGGAACGTGTTCTTGGATGGAGATATTGGTAGCTGAATCCTGGTGATTTGACATCATTAAGCTTTACAGCCTTACACGCAAGTGGGGGCAATTGGAGCTGGTGAGTGGATTTTCATTGGGAGTGGGATCACCGCAATACCCGGGTGTGGTGGAAGTTTTTTGAAAGAAGAATTTACACACGGTGTTTTGAGGACTTCTTTGGCACTAATTCGAATGAACTTTTGTTTTCTGATACTGGATCACATCTCCATACAAGCTTAAGGATAATCACTTCACAAATTTTTTTCTTATTATGTTGTAATATTTTTGGTGGAGCAGTATTGATATTGTGATATAACTTGTGAGTTTGTTCACTCGGTGTTCACTACACATATATATGAAATATGTAATTGTTTATGATGCACTTGTAAATAGGTGCGTACTAGTAGATTAATTAGTCACCATAAAGGGTGGTATTTATTTTTATTTTTATTTTTTTTTATTTTAAATTTTTTTAGAAAGCGCCACTTTTTACTTTTCGCGTGTGATTCTTACACATTAGACACGTTAAAAATAAAAATATATGGTATAGTAGATATTTATACCGTGGCAGCTATAGTGAGACAAGTGTATCAACTTTTAATTATTAAAGTTGATATTCACTCCGAGGCGCAGTGGTGGGTATACTCGGTATAGGGTGGTTATTATACTGTGGAGACCATTTATTTAGTGAGATACTTAACTTGCATGCTGATCCATATTTTTTTCGTTTATACAGCATCGTTCGTAAAGACCGTTCTTTGTAAAATACATATGATACTAAAGAAAAAGACCTTATTTTTTCGCCAAATACCATGGTACAGGGTTGGACATACATTTAGGTCTTGATAATTTGTCGTATTCCCAAAATTTGGTGATGTGGTGTAGATGTGTTTGAAAATATAATGCTTCTTCAAAAATGATTCAGTGTACTGTAAGGACAGGACACAGCAGCTGGTTCCACATCTGGACTCACGAGCACTAATGTACCATGTGACCATAACTAAATTTTTGAGGGGTAATACACATAGGAGATCATTGAGGTTTCTGCATCTGTGAAACTTGCATGAAAATGTGTATTGTTTAGAATTGTTGTTCAGAGGTAATGTTCATCCTGTCTTCTAAATTTTTGAGGACAAAAAAGGCAATTGTCCACAACTCATAACCAACGTTTCATATTAATTAGAAAAATATAAAATATCACTGTGTTTTAACTATACCTTTTGTTGAATTATCATAGAGGAGAAAAGACTCAGACAACAGTCCAAGGATCCCAGGACCCCCCAAGTCACCAGCCTGAGGCTGAAGATACCCCAAGCCCCAGCCCAAGACCACGCCCACCCGACGAGCTGGAGGAAGGAGAGGTGGAGGAAGTGTGCGAGCTTTCAACCCCACCAAGTGAGTGACTGACACCCCAGCTTAAGGTAATGTATTTAGGCGTGCATATTTTAACCCATTTTTTTTTTACACACATTTTAGGTGAGCTTCTGGTTGTGGAAGGCCAAGCGGCAGAGCCATTCAGCACTGACAGTGCCCAAAGACTTATTGGCCAGATAATGTTGTGGAATGGCCAAATTGATCAAATGCGTGACCAAATTCACAGCATGAAAATTCGCCTGGACTCCATGCAACAGGAAATGAAGAACATGATTGATGTCTTGGGCAGAATATAATAAAGTTTTGCCTAAAAACATCAATCATGTTCTTCATTTCTTTGTCAAGTTTGTTTCTTCTTCCAATTTTGTATTTTTTTCCTTCAAAAATATTTTTGCTGATGTACACGGTATGTCATCATGTGCTATCTTCCATCAGGGGATATCAATGTACTTGTTTTGTGTTTGCAACCCCTTCATCCTCAAAATTTTTTTGTGGTGAGAGGAACAAAGGGATTGCACACACAAAACACGTAAATTGCTCCCCCATGATGGGAGATAGCACATGTTGACTTGACCCTTTTTTAATACACAATTTTGAGCATCTGAAAAATTTAGGGTTACAAGGGTGACATCACCAGCACCGTTATTAACATGTTGAACTTTGTAAGTTCTTTTATTTTTTTGTATGTTTTTCTAAACACTGTTGTGAATTGTAATTTTTTAAACAAGGTCTATTTTTGTTTAAATATGCCTTTAATAACCTTCAAAAAAAAATTATTTAAAAAAAATAAAATAAATAAAAATAAAAAAATAAATAAAAAGGTTCCAAAAAATGCACCTTTCAATGTGCACACAGTAAAATGTTTTTACTACTACAATGTGTGTGGCTGATTATTTATCAATAAGATGTTTTGCTAATTTTGGTGTGGTTACAGTGACAAAGGGCCTTATTAACTAAAGGTAAATGCACTTGCCACTACTACAAGTGCACTAGAAGAGAGACAAAACTAAATGCAAACAAGAAGAAAAACAAGATATTTTAGCCAAAATTTCTTTTCTTTTTTTTTTGAAAAATTATAGCTCTTGTTGAATAGCAATGGCCCCCCGACAATTAAAATAATTCACATATCGTTCATGCACTTGACGTGCGGTTTGGGGGGCCAAGCCAATACGGCCAATTTCCAGGCCTGTCAGTGGTTAATCAAGTACAAGTCCGGCCTCAGGCCCAACAGAGGTCATATATGTAGCTGAATGTCTTCTTAAAAAATTATGGAGTATGCAGCAAGCCAGTATGACATGATTAATTTTATAGTCCGCCAGATTTATGGCTGAGAGGAACAAACGGAACCGGCTGGCCAGAATCCCAAAGGCATACTCCACAACTCTTCTCCTCCATCAGACATCCGGCCGTTCTTCCCCACGTCCACAAACAGAAAGTCCAAATGTGCCGAGACCACCGCCATCAAAACTACACTATGGAACCCCTTGTAGTTATAGAAATAAGACCCCGAATGGAGTGGTGGCACAATGCGGACATGCTTCCCATCAATCGCCCCAACACAATTGGGAAAGTCCCAACGGTCAGCGAACTGGGAGGCCACCGTCTGCCATTCCTGTGTACTGGAAGGAAACTGTGGAGTGATTAAAAAAAAAAAAATTAAGATAAGTACTTTTAAACATAACTTGGATATCAGATTACACAAAAACATTATTGAACAACAGCAGTCGAACATTATTAATATGCCTGTTTGTAATTTTAATTCTAAAAAACATAAGGCCCACTTATAAGATTACTCACCCCCTCTGATGGCCCATTGATTAATTTGAATGTGGGGGGAGGGGTACTAATTAGGTTAATAAACACACCTGACAGTTTCAAACATTTGAGGGGGTGGGGGAGGGGTTCTAATTAGGGTCAAAAACACACCTGACAGTTTCAAACATTTGAGGGGGTGGGGGGGGGGTTCTAATTAGGGTCAAAAACACACCTGACAGTTTCAAACATTTGAGGGGGTGGGGGAGGGGTTCTAATTAGGGTCAAAAACACACCTGACAGTTTCAAACATTTGAGGGGGTGGGGGAGGGGTTCTAATTAGGGTCAAAAACACACCTGACAGTTTCAAACATTTGAGGGGGTGGGGGAGGGGTTCTAATTAGGGTCAAAAACACATCTGACAGTTTCAAACATTTGAGGGGGTGGGGGAGGGGTACTAATTAGGTTAATAAACACACATGACAGTTTCAAACATTTGAGGGGGTGGGGAGGGTAAAACAGTACAATGGAGCTGACAATATACATTGTTCAAGGGACTATAGGCTAGAGATATAAATGGACCCAGGATTGCATGGTGGGGAGGTTATTGAAGGAAAATATGCATGTAGGGCAAAAAATGATTAATGTAAAAAAACAGGCATGCATGAAGATAAAGGGGACATTCACAGCATATTCCAAGCATGGTAATTAGGTAACGAGGACATTTAGACTATACATTAGCAAACATTTAACCACTTCAGCCCCGGAAGGATTTACCCCCTTCCTGACCAGAGCACTTTTTACAATTTGGCACTGCGTCACTTTAACTGCTAATTGCGCGGTCATGCAGTGCTGTACCCAAACGAAATTTGCGTCCTTTTCTTCCCACAAATAGAGCTTTCTTTTGATCATATCTGATCACCTCTGCGGTTTTTATTTTTTACGCTATAAATGGAAAAAGACCGAAACTTTTGAAAAAAAATGATATTTTCTACTTTTTGTTATAAAAAAAATCCAATAAACTCAATTTTAGTCATACATTTAGGCCAAAATGTATTCGGCCACATGTCTTTGGTAAAAAAAATGTCAATAAGCGTATATTTATTGGTTTGAGCAAAAGTTATAGCGTCTACAAGCTAGGGTACATTTTCTGGAATTTACACAGCTTTTAGTTTATGACTGCCTAAGTCATTTCTTGAGGTGCTAAAATGGCAGGGCAGTACAACCCCCCCCCCAAATGACCCCATTTTGGAAAGTAGACACCCCAAGGAAATTGCTGAGAGGCATGTTGAGCCCATTGAATATTCATTTTTTTTGTCCCAAGTGATTGAATAATGACAAAAAAAAAAAATTACAAAAAGTTGTCACTAAATGATATATTGCTCACACAAGCCATGGGCATATGTGGAATTGCACCCCAAAATACATTTAGCTGCTTCTCCTGAGTATGAGGATACCACATGTGTGGGACTTTTTGGGAGCCTAGCCACGTATGGGGCCCCGAAAACCAATCACCGCCTTCAGGATTTCTAAGGGCGTAAATTTTTGATTTCACTTCTCACTACTTATCACAGTTTTGAAGGCCATAAAATGCTCAGATGGCACAACCCCCCCAAATGACCCCATTTTGGAAACTAGACATCCCAAGCTATTTGCTGAGAGGCATGTTGAGTTCATGAAATATTTTATATTTTGACACAAGTTGCGGGAAAGTGACAATTTTTTTTTTTTTGCACAAAGTTGTCACTAAATGATATATTGCTCACACAGGCCATGAGCATATGTGGAATTGCACCCCAAAATACATTTAGCTGCTTCTCCTGAGTATGGGGATACCACATGTGTGGGACTTTTTGGGAGCCTAGCCGCGTACGGGGCCCTGAAAACCAATCACCGCCTTCAGGATTTCTAAGGGTGTAAATTTTTGATTTCACTCTTCACTGCCTATCACAGTTTCGGAGGCCATGGAATGCCCAGGTGGCACAAAACCCCCCCAAATGACCCCATTTTGGAAAGTAGACACCCCAAGCTATTTGCTGAGAGGCATGGTGAGTATTTTGCAGCTCTCATTTGTTTTTGAAAATGAAGAAAGACAAGAAAAACATTTTTTTTCTTTTTTCAATTTTCAAAACTTTGTGACAAAAAGTGAGGTCTGCAAAATACTCAATATACCATGGCGCCTCAGATGACGTCTTGATGACGAAACGCGTAAGACGTGGCCTCGTGATACGCACACGTCAGCACGACTCTGTTCCAGCCTGTGTTACTTCCGGTTCTCGCTGTCGGGCGGTGGAACGCACGCTACACCACGCTGCCCCGCAGCTGTGAACCGGCTGTTTGGATTGCTATTGGAGCATTGTCAGCTCCAACGTTTTTACAGATTGTTTTTAAACAGTTTTTTACTATGGATTCTTATCAATAAACTCTAATATGTACGGATTCACACTATGAAGTGTTTTCTTTCCTCACTTCATATGGATGCCTTGTACTGGGGACTACATTACGCCAGAACAGGATAAAGCACCCCTGGACGGAGGATCACTTCCCGGTTCCGATATCACAGGATTGTCTACATATGCCCTTTACCCCTGCAGGGGTTAGGGAGTCCGGTGAGTGCATACACAAGTGGGGGTGCAGGGAAGGATGGGATAAACGCTGCCACCACTTTTTTCTTTAACAGGAGGACACTTTTTAGGACTTTTTTGCGGACATTTATCTTTTGATTTTTATGCACATAAGCTGAAAAATTTTATTTTTTAAGCACACATGCTGGGGTTTTTTATATATATATTTTTTATATATACTTTTTATTTGTTTCATTTTTTTCCACACCATTGTTCGCTTTGAATATTATTATTGGGTTTACATCTTGTTTTTTACCATTTTTTTACCATTTTATAAGATACAGGTACTTTTTCTACACATATATAACCATTGAATAGGAAAAAAATGTTTTGCATGCACTTTATTGTAGTGTACCGCATAGGTGGATTATGTATGCTTGATACACTTCAGTCTTTGCACACATTTTGTTATATGCACAACAATATTTAAATTTTCTGACACGAATACTTGGGATATATAGGTTGAGCAAACACTTTCTCACTTATAATTTTCATCTATAATTATCATTACAGTTGGACAGCGCCAATCCCCTACTTATAATAATTTTTAACTTTTATAACTGTAACCGGTTCTAGGTTCGGGTCTCTCAAAATGCGATGGCATCTTGGGAGACCCTGTGAAAGTGTGCCTAGTCTGTGCAATGCTGTACCCTACGCTAATACTCAACTAGTGTATGGTAACGTTCAAAACATTCACCAATGCAAAGACCAGGATTGTCAAGACAGGAGGGACAATAATAGCGGGTGTCACGCCTATATCCGCGCTTGCTGCAGACACAACATCTTTTTTGGGGGGGTTCGTTGGGTAGGGGTATTCGGGAGGACATAAAGAAAATGACTCTCATGCAGCCGACTGCATTTGGTTAGGGATGTGAATGGGGGAAGTACGGGCGCTGCAGAAGTGGTGGGTTCCCAATTAGGATTGGCGAATGCAGCAGGAAGGGCATTATGGGCACGATGGGCCTGTGTTTGTCTTCTTCTTGGTGGCAGCGGGACACTACTTGTGCTTGCCACCTCACCAGCTTGAACTGCACTTATGGGACTCGCCACGTCACCAAGTGTTACTGCAGTGCTGGTTTGACTACGACTGGGGTGTACTAGGCCGCTGGTGCTTGCCAGTTCACCAAAACGCTACCAAAAAAACTGTTAGCGATCGCAGGGATCAGGCCTGACTCTGCGAACGCTGCAGTTATGTGTTTAGTGTTTTGTAAGTGACAGTGATCAATCGATACTGCTCTTGGGTGGGCTGGGCTGGGCCGGGCGGAGGGGCAAAACGCAGGTGCTAGCAGGTATCTGGGCTGATCCCTCTAACACTGCATTTTTGGGAACCCTAAACTGCTGGGGATGCTAGTATAGATCTGATCGGATCAGATATTGATCCGTTCAGATACTATACCACTAAGGGAGGTGTACGGTGCATGAGTGGGTGTTAGCGGTACTGGCGCTAACCTGACACAGCCTGGGGCTGGTGCTTGCCAGTTCACCAAAATGCTACCAAAAAAACTGTTAGTGATCGCAGGGATCAGGCCTGACTCTGCGAACGCTGCAGTTATGCATTTAGTGTTTTGTAAGTGACAGTGATCGATCGATATTGCACTTGGGTGGGCTGGGCTGGGCCGGGCAGAGAGGCAAAACGCAGGTGCTAGCCCTAAACTGCTGGGGACGCTAGTATTGATCTGATCGGATCAGATATTGATCCGTTCAGATACTATACCACTAAGGGAGGTGTACGGTGCGTGCGTGGGTGTTAGCGCTACTGGTGCTAACCTGACGCTGCCTGGGGCTGGTGCTTGCCAGTTCACCAAAATGCTACCAAAAAAAAGTTAGCGATCGCAGGGATCAGGCCTGACTCTGCGAACGCTGCAGTTATGCATTTAGTGTTTTGTGAGTGACAGTGATCGATCGATACTGCACTTGGGTGGGCTGGGCAGGGCTGGGCGGAGGGGCAAAACGCAGGTGCTAGCAGGTATCTGGGCTGATCCCGCTAACACTGCGTTTTTGGGAACCCTAAACTGCTGGGGATGCTAGTATAGATCTGATCGGATCAGATATTGATCCGTTCAGATACTATACCACTAAGGGAGGCGTGCGTGGGTGTTATCGCTACTGGCGCTAACCTGACGCTGCCTGGGGTGATGCATATCACCGCCGAGCGATCAGGGGGCTAACCCTTTATTCTGTAAAAAACGGCGGGTGCCCTGACACTATAAAAAATAAACAAACTAACCAGCGTCACCCGTAACAGTTATACGGTGATCAGTGGTGAAAGGGTTAAATAGGGGGCAATCAAGGGGTTAAAACATTTATTAGGTAGTATATGGGGGTCCTTGACGCTATAAAACGCTGACGGCGAACCTAAATATTTACCTCCCTAACTAGCGTCACCAGTGACACTAATACAGCGATCAGAAAAATGATCGCTTAGCGACACTGGCGACGGGGGGTGATCAAGGGCTTAAAACTTTATTAGGGGGGGTTAGGGGGGTATCCTAGACCTAAAGGGGGCTACCACTAACTGCCCTACCACACTAACTGTCACAAACTGACACCAATGCAGTAATCAGAAAAAAAAAAACTGCTTGGTGTCAGTGTGACAGGGGGGGGAGGGGTGATTGGGGGTTATCGGGGCTGTAATGTGTGCCTGGCATGTTCTACTGAGTGTGTGTGTGTTGTGCACTCACATTACAGTCTTCTCTCCTCGGCGCCGAAACGGAAAATACCGAGCCGAGGAGAGATGACATAATTTCCTCTGCCTCTGTGTACTATACAGAGGCAGGGAAATGATCCCATTGGCTGGGAGCGATCGGGAGGGGGGCCTCCCCCTCACCTCCGATCGCCGGGCGACAAATGCCGACCTCCTCGGGCACCGGGGGGGTCCAATCGGACTCCCCGCCCGCAGGAGGCAGATCACGTGATTCTGCCTGCCCGTGCCATTCTGCCGATGTACATCGTCGTGAGGCCGTCGGCAAGTGGTTAATACATATCATGTAATGTTAAAGGATAAAACTTACCTTCATATAGTCCTTCTGCAGGACCTGAATAATGGAAGAACAGGTCTCTGGGATTATTATCCCCAGAGCCTGGGGGGAGATGTCCTGAAGACTTCTCCCAGTCGCCAAGTAACGTAAAGTGGTAACTAGCCTCTGCTCCGCACTGATGGCTTGCCTCATGCAGGTATCCTGCCTACTGATATAGGGGGTCAGCATAGCCAGCAGACGCTCAAAAACGGGGTCCGTCATTTGGAGATAATTCCGGAAATCCTCAGGATTATTCTCACGGATGTCACAGAGCAAAGGCATATGCGAGAATTTGTCACGCTGGCGCAACCAATTCTTCATCCATGAACTCCTCCTCGCCCTGTTCACGGACTGGACTCAGGTCAAAGTATTAACCCCAACACCAAGTCCCCACGCAGCACGAACTCGAGAACGAGTACGTCCACGCGACATGGCTTCAAAACAGTCGGCTGATCAAACAAACAAACTTATAACAAACGCACTAAAGAACAGCAAGGCCTATGAAGAACGACCTGAAAATCAGGAACGAGCGGACCAGAACGGCCTGCTAGGCAGGTTACGAACTGACCAACACACACTGAAAAGCAGATACAAACTTCACAAGCACAAACTGAACCGCAGAAAACAATCGAAATAAGCTGAAGTGTGAAAACCGCGAATCGTCTCTAACCAAACTTCTACTAACACGAGATAAACATGAGATTAGCAGAAGGAGCCCAAAGGGTGCCGTAGTGGGGCTTGAACTTCCTTTTTATAGTCCCGTCGTACGTGCTGTACGTCACCGCGTTCAAAACCAGCAGACTTTTGGAGTGATCGTGTGTGTCCAAGTCCGTCCGTTTTTAATTCCGGCGCACCTAGCCGACAAAGTCCGGTGTAAAGTCCGCCGAGCAAAGTCTGCCGTAAAGTTCGCTCATGTGTTCGCGGCATAAGTGCTCATTTCCATCTGAAAGACAATTAGTTATTGGGAAAAACAAAAAACAAAACATCTGTACCTCATCACAACATTTGTAACTTCACTTGTAACTCTTGAATCCATTAATGCCTGACCATTGTTTATCTTATTTTTCATTGTTTGCAAACAATTACTAATTAACGAGCTCATGGTACCATTTCATAATCGATTATGCCTTTACAATAACCTAACCCCTTGTTCTGCTAAATGTGCGCACTGTTCTCACTTTGAAGGACCTGCAAACAAACACAGACATTAGTATCCAAACCGGTTTTATCTTCTTCCAAGGTCTCTGGAAAAAGGAACACAAAGACAGTGATTACACACAATTATCATGACAATTGACTTTTTGAGTCCCCCAAGCCTTTTCCCATTAATTGCAATGCCAGCGGAACAATTGCTATGAATAAGGTTTAGATGTGAGCGTCATATATATGGCAAGGAAACATTGACCATAACATTCTTAGCATCCATGCAGCTCACTAAGTGCTGCTAACATTGTTTCCCCCAGTGCTACATTTGAATAACCATTTACCTCCATTTTGACTTTATGTAACTGTTCTACATATTGACGATTTTCCTTGTCAAAAGAAGTTTATTGAGTATACAATGTTATAAAGATACATAAAGTAAGTTTACAAGGATCTATAAAGTAAGCTCATTGTTTTACAGTAGGGTTTATATAGGTAAATATCATGAAATTTCAAATATTAAACATTGGGTTCACGTAAACCTAAATTAAAGATATATATAATTTCCTTAGTTACTTTTGTAGGTATTTAAATGATTTATACCTACTATACATATTGTTTACAAGTAGAGTGTATATAGGTCAAATAAATTCTGATAATGAGCTTTAATCGTAAGGTGGAGAAAAGGAAAGAGAAAGAAGAAAAAGGGTTGAAAGGTAGAGGTATGGTCCACAAGGTTGTCCCGCTCGTCAGTTTATTATTCTTTTTAGTTCTCTTTGAAGCCTTAGAATGGGTGTCTCTGTAAGTCATTTAATCTGTTACCATGGCAACAGGACAGAGTCATTGAAGTTTGACAAGAACTGTTGTTTTATCCAAGGGTGCCAAAGTTTTTCAAATTTTGGAATTTGATTTTGATCGATGGCTACCATCTTAGCATGGGACATTGTATTATTCATTCTGTGAATTGTTTCTGCTAGTACCAATTTAGGAGATTTCCATGCCTTGGCCACTGTTTGTTTTGCAGCCGTTATTAGTTGGATCATTAGTTTGAATTGAGAGAGTGTTAACCATTCCGGTTTTAGATTAAGTAAAGTTAAATATGGATCTGGTTGTATTATTTTTTAAAATATTTTAGATGCAATCACGAAGACTTCCTTCCAGAAGGTTTGGATTACCGGGCACGTCCACCATATGTGTAAATATGTGCCTATTTCTGGGCATCCTCGAAAACAAAGAGCTGAGGTATTAGGTGAATATTTTGCCACTCTAGCGGGTACAAGGTACCATCGAGTTAGGACTTTATAATTTGTCTCCAAGATGTTGGGTGAAGATGACTTAGATGTGAGCCATATGTTAGACCAGTCCGTGTCTTCTAAAGTTCGTCCCAGGTCCTCCTCCCACCTCTGAACGTAAGAGGGTCTATTAAGATTTGCTACTCCATATAATTGATTATAAAGTGATGAAATTGTACCTTTAGCAAATGGATCTTCTGTACGGATTGATTCAAAAATGGATAATTGGGATAATGGTGTATCCCCCTTTAGGAATGGTGTATAGAAATTTTTGATTTGGAGATATCTAAATATCTCAGAGTTTGGTAGATCATATTTTTCTCTAAGTGATGGGAATGAAAGGAATGATTTAGATGCTATGAAGTCATTTAGTGTCTGAATGCCTGATGTTGTCCAAGCTTTAAAAGAATTTGGGTAGATCCATGCCGGATAAAAGGCCGGATTTCTGATAAAAGAAAGGAGAGGATTGTGTGGAGATTGTAACTGATATTTGGTTTTTAGTTTATCCCAGAGAGATAAGAAGTGTTTAGTTATGGGATTATGAATTTTAAAGCGGTCTTTAGGATCAAGCCATAATAAATTTGATATTAATAGAGGGTCATTTTCTGAAGCCTCTATAAATACCCATAATGGGATTTCCTGTTTTGCATGGTATTTGGACAGACTGGCCAAATGTGCTGCTCTGTAGTAGTTAGTAAAATTAGGGTATCCCAGGCCTCCTTTATTTTTGGGAAGATGTAGTGTGTGTATAGGTATACGTGGTTTAGAAGAGCCCCATATAAACAAAGTTGCTCTTTTTTGTACTATTCTCAAAAAATAGGAAGGAATTGGAATAGGGAGGACTCTGAATAGATAAAGCAATTTGGGTAGAATAGTCATTTTGATTGCATTAATCTTCCCCATCCAGGATAAAGGAAGTTGTGACCATTGTTTTATTAGATTTGTGATCTGTCTTAATACAGGAGGATAATTGGTTGAGAATAAGTCAGAATAAGATGCTGTTAAATGAATTCCAAGATATGGGATTGATTTTTCTGCCCATGTGAATGGGAGTGCAGCCCTAGCCGGGATCAATTCCATGTTTGTGAGTGAAATATTAAGCACTAGGCATTTCTTAGGATTAATCATAAGGCCGGATAGGGCTGCAAATCCATCAAGAGCTGGTATTAAGTTAGGACCAGAGACCTGTGGTGATGATAGAAAAAGTAATATATCGTCTGCAAATATACATAATTTGTGTGTAATACCTCCTACTTCAATGCCAGTTATAGTTTGGTTTGTTCTGATGTATTGGGCATGGGTTCGAGTATAAGGGCAAATAATAAGGGAGATAATGGGCAACCCTGTCGGGTACCTCTTTCGATATTAAAGGCTTCAGATTTGTATCCAGCATATTTTATATAGGCTTTGGGTTTATTATATAATGCTTTGATCCATGTTAAAAAGTGGGGTCCAAAACCCCATTTTTGTAATGAATATTGCATATATTGCCAGGATACTGTGTCAAATGCCCACTTAATATCGAGAGATAGAAAACATAAAGGGATTTTCCGTTTTTTAGCAATATGTGCCAATAACACTGCCCTGCGTATATTATCGCCTGCCTGTCTATTTGGCATGAAGCCTACTTGATCTCTATGTATTAATTTTCCTATAATGCTATTGAGGCGTTTTGCTATTATTTTTGCTAATAATTTAATATCGAGGTTTAACAGAGAGATAGGCCGATAATTCACACAGGAAGTATCATCAGAAAGGGGTTTTGGGATCATACAAACAATTGCCATTAGTGTTTCTTGCCGAAAAGAATGTCCATCTAGAAGTTTGTTAAAAGTTTTAGTGAGAATGGGAGAGAGTATTTCTGAGAATGTTTTATAGTATAAAGCCAAATAGCCGTCTGGGCCTGGTCTTTTGTTAAGTTTTAGGTCTTTTATGGTGTTAGCAACTTCATCTATAATTATAGGCTCATCCAAACTGCTTTTTTGATTCTGAGATAACTCAGGTAAGGTTATTTTTGAGAAGAAGGATTCAGCCTCTGTAGGATTAAATTCATTGTTTGTCTTGTATAAAGTTGCGAGATGTGAGTGAAATTTATGGACTATTTTAACTGGATTACAAGTGTAAACATTTTTTGATAATTTCAAACGTATTGGTTTGAAAGATTTGTTAGTTGAATTTAATGCCCGAGCCAAATATGTACCTGGTTTGTTTGTATTCATGTAGAAATTGTGTTTGGAGCGTTTGAGGGATTTATCAACTGACTCAGTGAGAAATAGATCGTATTCCAATCTAGATTTTTCCAGATGAGATTTTGTACTCTGAGATGGATTATCTTGAAATGATATGTAGGCTGCATTAAAACTGAGTTCTAGTTTTTTTGCTAGATTTTTGCGTTCCCGTTTAAATAGTGCCATTTGTCTTTGTATTGTACCACGCAAGACAGGCTTATGAGCTTCCCACAGTGTTATTGGGGAGATGTCTGTTGTATTATTAATTGATATGTATTCCTTTAAAGCTTGTTCAATGGCCATCTGATGTAGTGGGTGTTTGAGCATTATGTCCGGTAAGTACCACGTTGGGTCATGCGCTTTTGGTATGGCTGAGGCTATAGTAGTGTATACTGCATTATGGTCAGACCACGGAATCGGAATTATATCTGATGCAATAATTTCTGGTATCATTCCTATTGTTAGAAAAATATGATCTATTCTGGTGAAGGTTTGATGAGGGTGCGAGAAATAAGTGAATTTCTTTTTCATTGGGTTACTTTCTCTCCATGAATCTACCAGATTGTATTTGGAAAGAAGTTGAGAAAAAGGTAATCTAGAGGTTATTTTGGATGGTGTAAAAGGTGATTTATCTAGAAATGGGAGGAGGACCTGGTTCGAATCCCCACACATTATCACTGTTCCTATTTTGTGTGTATTAATCACTTGTAATATATGTGAGAGGAATGGTGTAGGTTGTTTGTTAGGAGCGTAGTAGGAAATCACCGTGATTGCTGTATCCATTATATAACCCATGAGTATCAGGTATCTACCTTCTGGGTCTTTAATTTCTGATGATAAGGTGAATGGTGTGGATCGGTGAAATGCAATTAGAGTTCCCCTTTGCTTGGTACAGGCAGAAGCCATGTAAATTTGTTGATAAAAAGGAGAAATATATTTTGGAGTAGAATCTTTGGTGAAGTGTGTTTCTTGGAGGCATACTATGTGAGCCTTCTTGTTATGGAAAGTACGGAAGACTTTGGTCATTTTTTGAGGGACATTTATTCCCTGAACATTCAGGGAAAGTATATTCAGTGGTGCCATGGCAATAGATCAAATAGTTTTGACTTACTTTTTGTTATGCAGAGCTGACTGCGCAGATCAACCTGTGTGGACTGAAGAGATGAATAGATAGAAAAGAAACCAGTGAATTCTGGAGTAAAGAGTAAACAAAAAACATATGAGATTAGATGATACATTGTATAAATTATTTTTTGCAAGTAATCACAATTTACCCGTGAAAGAGAATAAATATCTCTCTCAGGGGAATAAGTGCCTTCGTCACACTCCCACATAATATGGTTGGGAGAATGAGGAGGGCTAATGGGGGTACACGGATCTTCCGCTTACAGGAGAGAAGTGCTATGTCAAAAGACATCAAAATGATGTTTCATTAATTGGAGTGCAGAATATAGTTTTTGTTGAAATTATTTATTCCAGGGTGGTTGTATATGGTTAGTCTTGCCCTAGGCTAAATAATTCAGTTAGAAAGGTACTGTTAATAACTTTGGTATTGATGAAGATAGTTTGAATTATTTTGGGATTTTAACCCTTTTAGAGTAAACAATTACATATTTTATTCATATGTAACTGTTTAGATATGTTAACTCATAAAATTGAGGTTGTATTGCTTCAGATTAGAATAAACAAAAACATAATTATAGGAACTAGTTAGGTAATAATATATTTGTTTTAAGAAAAGAAAGAAAAAGCTTCCATTACTTCTGGATTATTGAACATATTTGTCCTAAAAAGTAATAAATCTATTGTTATTACCTAATAATATATAACTGAACAAGAATTTCCTTATTTCACTTATATATTCTAAGGCTATATGAATCAGAAGTAATAAGAAATATAACTGGAATGTAACATGATCCCACACAGTGTGTGACTATCAGAATGCAGTTACATTCAGTTATAAATACAGGTTTTTTATAGAGAACCATCTCTTAGTATAATAAATGAAGAGATATCAGGAATTAGGATGTCAGTCCATTGAATCTTCTTGGTCCATGGATGATGTGGCATAACGGCCTCTTTTGTGAGAATGATGATTCCCATTTTGTTCTGAAATTTTCTGGGTGCTGCCTGAAGGTGAAGATGATGCCACTCTTCTGCGTGTGGAAGTGTTGCTGCTTGTGGGTTCTGTCGGATATTAATTTTAAAAGGGTTTGTTGTAGTTCATCTGCTGATCTGCTTCTGTAAATTGTACCTTGGTAGTTAAATCTGACTGAAAAGGGGAAGCCCCATTGATACATAATGTTGTGGCGTTGCAGTTCCATTAGTTGGGGTTTCATGGATCGTCTTTTAGTAATAGTAAGTTGGGATAGGTCAGCAAAAATTTGATAATTGTGTCCATGAAAATTAAGTTCCTTTTTTCTCTTGCAGCAATTAGTATTTGTTCTTTCGTTCTGTAATAATGAAATTTTGTGATTATATCACGTGGGGGTCCATCTTTCTTTTTGGCTGTGAGGGCTCTGTGTACTCTGTCCAGTTCTAAACGTTCAATAGGGATATCTGGTTTTAGTTCTTGTAATAGAGCAGTAATAGTAGATTGCAGGTCTGTCACAGTTTCAGGTATTCCCCTTATGCGCAAGTTTGAACGTCTGGCTCTATTTTCGTAATCTTCGAGCTTAGTTTGAAGTATTAAATTCTCTTTTTTTAATTGTTCCAATTCTGTTATATTTTCTTGGGTTGTAATTTCAATTTCATCCATTTTTATTTCTAAGGCTGCGGTGCGGTTTCCCAGCTCTCTTATTTCTTTGGTTAGGCTTTTTGTTATTTGGTCTGAGGTTTGTTTTAAAGCCTTATGAAGCATCTTTTCAAATTGTAATAATATTACTGGGGATACTGAGGAGGCTTGTGGAGAAGTTTGTGAGAGGATTTGTTCTGTATCTGACTCAAATGGAGAGTCTTGCTGTGACATTTTCTGTCTGTGAGAGCGCCCTGATGCTGTATCTTGTGAGGTGACTGGAGCTGCTTCAGCTGCAGTGAGTGCCTGTGAGCTCTTTGTGAGGTGATTTTTATTTCTGCCACGGTTTCCTCCCAGTACCATATTTCCTGCCCAAACTTTCACAGTTTGTTCCCTGGGGCAAAGAGGTTCAAATGGATACCTTTTGAGTCTGCAGGCTCCGCTTTGTCCTTTTCTCTCCTCAGCGGTGTGGAGCTCTAACAATGCATGTCTACTCCGCTAGGCTCCGCCTTCTGCCGTACCCATATTGACGATTTTCAGTGCGTAGTCTCCGCATTTGGATCTTAAAAGGGAAATGGGTTTGATTACTATGGCCTCCATGCTTTGGGTTGCTACCTCATCGGGCAGAATACACTTCATAATGCCTTGGGGTCGTCTTCGTGTAGTGCGACCTTCTTTTGATATAATTATTCCCTGCCCAACAATACTTAGCTATGTGACCCCCCTTTTACACGAAAAACATTTGAAGGCTGGTCTCTCTGTATAGGCCCTTCCTTGAGCATATGGCGCTGGCAACTAACATTGCTGGACATTATTACTACAATTACTATGATTGGAATACACAGACTTTACACTTTCATCGTCTGAGGAGTCATCACAATTTTCCATTGTTTCAACTCCTGAATCAATTTCAAGCGCCGTTATCGCATTTTTATCTACATGTCCACCATTGATTTCTGCCATAGTAACATCACTTGCAGCAATAAGAAGGTCTCGTTTTTCTGCATGTTGTTTCACTTCTATCTTTGCCGAGCACTGCGCATGTGCGGAGGGTAGCTCCACCATTGCACATTCGGCTTTTGCATGTTTGGAGGATAACTCCATTATGGTTGCCTGTGCACCCTGTAATTCTGGGGTTTCCTGCTCCATGCTAGCAATGTTAAGAGCTTTACAAAATCTATGTCCATGCCTATTCCATTTAGAACGTCCGAACTCTCTCTGCCTTCCTGTACCTCTACTTAATACGGATACACCTGCCTTTGACCCATATTCCCTATCACTGGACTCTTGACAGAAGTCTCGCAGGATATTGACAAAATTTTGGTAGGATCTAGCATTCCTCAGAGCCATTTTAGTGGGATAGCTTACATAACACTTATTGGCCATTGAGTATATGAAACTTGTATCATCCTCCAATAAGTCAGGACAGTTGAACACTTTCGTATACAATGCAAGATACTCACTGCAGAACAAAATTGGGTCATCTCCTCTCCTAAATTTCATTCGTTGTAAATCACTCATACCATTATCACGACTGTCCACAATACGCTGCAACTCTTTTCTCCGCACCTCTGCATCTGCTAAGTTATCATTAACCTGTGCAGATAACTGGCCTGCCAAAGGTTCTGGTAGCCATGCTTTCAGAAGAGAACATGCATCCTCATTACTCAAATGAAATTTAAGGACTAGAGCCTCAAATTTATTGGACAGGCTCACTGGTGATTCCAGGGCATTAAATTCACCCAGAATCTGGCACAAAGTAAGTCTCTCTTGGATTGTAAATCAAACTGTTATTCTGCTTTGAAGCTGCAATAGCAGACTGTGTTTCATCACAGCCCTTCTCCTCATTGACTTTGCAGATATTGGCCAATTGGCATGTTCCTTCGTGCTCATTGAGCGATACTATACATTGCTCTTTAGTAAGAATCTGGGAGTGTGCCTTTGCTAATTTTCTTTCTAAAGACATAACCAACTCTTCCATCCCTGACACCTTTATTCGCAATGACTCTAAAAGTTTGCTCTTCATATCACAGTCCATGCTGCACCTCTGAAGCTGTTCTTGTAGCTCACTGTTTCTTTCTGACAAATTGCCTGCTGTAGCCTGCAATTCATCCATCTCACTACTGGAGGCTGTTGCAATCTTTAGAAGGTTTTCACTGATTTCCTCTATGTCCTCCACGAGACGTCTCCTCTCTGCTTCCCACTTCCCCTCTATTTGCTCAGATATAAATTTAATTCTGAGCAACACTGCAATTTCATTTGCCAACCTTTCTTTTTTAACTTTCTTTTTTAGCTGTTTACCCAATAATCTGCTATTATATTGCTGACACTGAGACAATAGTACCTTACACTGGCTTTTAAGAGGTTCATCTGCACATGAATGATAACTGGCAGAAGCGTACTTTTTAGCATATGTACACACAAGCTCCATTCCAGAGTAATAAACCAAACTCAATTATCGTTAGCTCTTACAACTCACGAAAAAAAAACGAATCGCTCTTCTAGCATTCAATATTCTTCATTCATTACCACTTTTATCTGATATCATTCAAAACGATTAAAATTTTGCATATCCATAGAAAAGACTCACCACACTTATGCCCCGTACACACGGTCGGACATTGATTGGATATTCCAACAACAAAATCCTAGGATTTTTTCCGACCGATGTTGGCTCAAACTTGTTTTGCGTACACACGGTCGCACAAAGTTGTTGGAATTTCCGATCGCCAACAACGCGGTGACGTCAACCACGTACGATGAGACTAGAAAAGGCCAGTTCAGAACCAAGCGCGGCACCCTTTGGGCTCCTTTTGCTAATCTCGTGTTAGTAAAAGTTTGGTGAGAGAAGATTCACGCTTTTTCAGACTCGTGGCTTTCGTTTTCTGCGGTTCAGTTTGTGCTTGTGGGTTTGTATCTGCTCTTCGGTGCATGCTAGCAAGCTCCGCGTGACTTTGTCATTGTGTTCTTGTTCGTTCGTTACTGTTTTTCAGGTCGCTCTTCACAGGCCTTGCTGTTCTTCAGTGCGTTCTGTTACTTCGTTCTGAGCAGCCGACCGTTTTCTAGCCATGTTGCGTATACATACTCCTCGTAGAGTTCGTACTGTGCAGGGGCTTGGTGTTGGGGTCCTGACCTTGACACAAGTCCAGTCCATTAACAGGGTGGGGAGGAGTTCATGGACCAAGAATTGGTTGCTTCAGCGTGACCAGTTCTCTCATATGCCTGTGCTCCGTGAGAACCGTGAGATTAATCCTGATGATTTCAGGAACTTTCTCCGGATGATGGACCCCGTATTTCACCGTCTGCTGGCTTTGCTGACCCCCTATATCAGCAGGCAGGATACCTGCATGAGGCAAGCCATCACTGCGGAGCAGAGGCTCGTCGCTACCCTGCGGTACTTGGCGACAGGGAGAAGCCTGCAGGACTTGAAGTTCTCGACAGGAATCTCCCCCCAGGCTCTGGGTATCATTATCCCAGAGAACTGTTCTGCCATCATCCAGGTCCTGCAGAAGGAGTATATGAAGGTAAGTTTTTTATCCTTTAATATCACTTTTTCTTGTATTGAATGTTTGCTAATATATTGTATTTCTTTCCTCATTCCCTAATTACCATGATTGTAATATGCCGTGAATGTCCCCTTTGTTCTCATGCATGCTGGATTTTTATGTAATTATTTTTTTGTCATTCATACATATTTGCCTTCACTTGCATGCCTCCCCAGCATGTTCTCCTGGCCCTATATTCACCTCATGTAGTCACTTAACAATGTATTTTATCAGCTCCATAGTAGTGTTTTACCCCAAACACCCCCTAAAATATTTAGAAATGTGATTTGTGCTTTAAATTCAGGCAGAGTGCCAGAGACTTTTTTTTGTGGTGTCCCCAAATCATTTTTATTAACCCTCCCTCCCCCCAACTGCTAAGTCAGCTGATCCCAATTCTCTATCTATCCTCAATCATCTATCTGCTGACTTTGCCAAACCCATACACACTATACCCACCTCTTTTGTGCTCAGATGTATGGATGAATTCCCCAAAGCATGTAGTGCAAGGGCCTGCCTGTATACTTTCAAATGGTAATGTTTAAAGTTTTTGTATCCTATTATTATCTTGATAGGTAATAGCAGAATGTCCAAATGCTCAGATGTGTACAGTGTGTATTTATATCTTTGTATTATGACACTTCTTACCTGTCCAGTGGGCTGCCAATAGTGTAACTAAGGAGGGGCTGTTCAAAGTAATACCCATTATTGGGTATACCTGTCCAAGAGCCCCCCCTATAATGTTAGAAATGGCCCATGAGGGGGGGAGGGGGAATATGATAGGTGTACCTTATACTTTGGTGTTGTAAAATTCCCCTTAATAAATGTTATCTGGATGTTGGCCAAGAATGTTTGTGTCTAATCTGTTCCAAGAGCCCCCCCCCTATAATGTTAGAAATGGCCCATGAGGGGGGGAGGGGGAATATGATAGGTGTACCTTATACTTTGGTGTTGTAAAATTCCCCTTAATAAATGTTATCTGGATGTTGGCCAAGAATGTTTGTGTCTAATCTGCTTTCCATGTTTATGTGCAAAAATACTTTTTTTTTGTTTTCCTCAACAGTTTCCTTCCACGCCACAGGAATGGCAGACTGTGGCCTCCCACTTTGCCCAGCGGTGGGACTTTCCTAACTGCGGAGGGGCAATTGATGGGAAACACGTCCACATCATCCCACCCCCCAACTCGGGGTCGTACTATTATAATTACAAGGGGTTCAATAGTATTGTGATGTTGGCGGTGGAGGACTCCCATTCGTCTTCGTTGTGGATGAAGCATTTGCGCTGGGGGACCATCTTATGCGGCCATTCCCAATGAGGACCCTCACCCCGGAACAGAGGGTCCTCATTGGTCCTCTTCTGGCCAGAGCCAGAAGAGTGGTGGAGAACACATTTGGAATCATGGCCAGCCGGTTCCGCCTATTTCTGACACCCATCCATACGGCGGAGTATAAACTTAATCATATAATCCTGGCGTACTGTGTTCTACATAACTTTTTACGCCAACATTCTGCCAACTATGCTGGCTCAGTTAGGCCTGAGGCCGGAATTCTACATGAAACAACCCTGACGGCGCTTGAAAGTGGCCGTCCTGGCTTGCCCTCCCTGAGTGCCCGTGATGTCCGGTTAAGATCCCTTGAGTTCTTTGCGGGTGGGGGGGCATCAATATGCCAGACATTTTGTGAAGCCTTTATCAAATAAAAAAAAAACTAATCTTTGGTGACATTTACTGCTTGTGTTTGTTTTAGCTGACCCTGACAGCAATGTGGGGAGTCCTGAAAATGGTGTGATTGTGTAATCACAATTATACAAAGCACTGTTGGGTGTTATTTACTAAAGGCGTAGACACTTTGCACTACAAGTGCACTTGAAACTGCACTGAAACTGCACTTGTAGTGCAAAGAGGATTTGCCCTTAGGAAATAACCCCCATTTTCACAGAAAGCAGCAATTACATCACCACAAAAGTGTTGCAGGGGCGGATCCAGGGGGGGGGGCAACGGGGCAATTGCCCCCTCCGAGAAATGCGGGTGAGTGAGCCGGCGGGCGGCTCCGTAATTGAGAGAGCCGCCGGGCGGCTCGGCGGCTCCATAGGTGAAAGAGCCGCCGGGCGGCTCCGTAGAGACAGACAGCGGCAATGGCGTTGTTAGGTGGGTGCGGGGGTGTGCGGTCCGCACCCAGGTGACACCCGCCAGAGGGGTGACACCCGTAGGTAGCGGCACGCACCGCTAACACCGCCCGCTGACCTGATCTGCTTCTCAGGTCTTGCGCTGTGTGTGTGCCTCAGCGCAGCGGACTGAAGCCGCCTCCCCCTCCTCTCTGTTTACATTCACACAGGAGGAGGAGGAGCCCGAGGGACACACACGGCTGTGTGTATCTTCCGGTCCGTGCTGTTCTGAGGTCTGTATTAATGGGGGCTCTGCACTGAGGGGGATTCAGTACCAATTAGGGGCTCTGCACTGAGGGGGATTCTGTACCAATGGGGGGCTCTGCACTGAGGGGGATTCTGTACCAATGGGGGGCTCTGCACTGAGGGGGATTCTGTACCAATGGGGGGCTCTGCACTGAGGGGGATTCTGTACCAATGGGGGACTCTGCACTGAGGGGGATTCTGTACCAATGGGGGGCTCTGCACTGAGGGGGATTCTGTACCAATGGGGGGCTCTGCACTGAGGGGGATTCTGTACCAATGGGGGGCTCTGCACTGAGGGAGATTCTGTACCAATGGGGGGCTCTGCACTGAGGGGGATTCTGTACCAATGGGGGGCTCTGCACTGAGGGGGATTCTGTACCAATGGGGGGCTCTGCACTGGGGGGGATTCTGTACCAATGGGGGGCTCTGCACTGAGGGGGATTCTGTACCAATGGGGGGCTCTGCACTGAGGGAGATTCTGTACCAATGGGGGGCTCTGCACTGAGGGGGATTCTGTACCAATGGGGGGCTCTGCACTGAGGGAGATTCTGTACCAATGGGGGGCTCTGCACTGAGGGGGATTCTGTACCAATGGGGGGCTCTGCACTGAGGGGGATTCTGTACCAATGGGGGGCTCTGCACTGAGGGGGATTCTGTACCAATTAGGGGCTCTGCACTGAGGGGGATTCTGTACCAATGGGGGGCTCTGCACTGAGGGGGATTCTGTACCAATGGGGGGCTCTGCACTGAGGGGGATTCTGTACCAATGGGGGGCTCTGCACTGAGGGGGATTCTGTACCAATGGGGGCTCTGCACTGAGGGGGATTCTGTACCAATGGGGGGCTCTGCACTGAGGGGGATTCTATACTAATGGGGGCTCTGCACTGAGGGGGATTCTGTACCAATGGGGGGCTCTGCACTGAGGGGGATTCTGTACCAATGGGGGGCTCTGCACTGAGGGGGATTCTGTACCAATGGGGGGCTCTGCACTGAGGGAGATTCTGTACCAATGGGGGGCTCTGCACTGAGGGGGATTCTGTACCAATGGGGGGCTCTGCACTGAGGGGGATTCTGTACCAATGGGGGGCTCTGCACTGAGGGGGATTCTGTACCAATGGGGGGCTCTGCACTGAGGGAGATTCTGTACCAATGGGGGACTCTGCACTGAGGGGGATTCTGTACCAATGGGGGGCTCTGCACTGAGGGGGATTCTGTACCAATGGGGGGCTCTGCACTGAGGGGGATTCTGTACCAATTAGGGGCTCTGCACTGAGGGGGATTCTGTACCAATGGGGGGCTCTGCACTGAGGGGGATTCTGTACCAATGGGGGGCTCTGCACTGAGGGGGATTCTGTACCAATGGGGGGCTCTGCACTGAGGGGGATTCTGTACCAATGGGGGCTCTGCACTGAGGGGGATTCTGTACCAATGGGGGGCTCTGCACTGAGGGGGATTCTATACTAATGGGGGCTCTGCACTGAGGGGGATTCTGTACCAATGGGGGGCTCTGCACTGAGGGGGATTCTGTACCAATGGGGGGCTCTGCACTGAGGGGGATTCTGTACCAATGGGGGGCTCTGCACTGAGGGGGATTCTGTACCAATGGGGGGCTCTGCACTGAGGGGGATTCTGTACCAATGGGGGGCTCTGCACTGAGGGGGATTCTATACTAATGGGGGGCTCTGCACTGAGGGGGATTCTGTACCAATGGGGGGCTCTGCACTGAGGGGGATTCTGTACCAATTAGGGGCTCTGCACTGAGGGAGATTCTGTACCAATGGGGGGCTCTGCACTGAGGGGGATTCTATACTAATGGGGGCTCTGCACTGAGGGGGATTCTGTACCAATGGGGGGCTCTGCACTGAGGGGGATTTTATACTAATGGGGGCTCTGCACTGAGGGGGATTCTGTACCAATGGGGGGCTCTGCACTGAGGGGGATTCTGTACCAATGGGGGGCTCTGCACTGAGGGGGATTCTGTACCAATGGGGGGCTCTGCACTGAGGGGGATTCTGTACCAATGGGGGGCTCTGCACTGAGGGGGATTCTATACCAATGGGGGGCTCTACACTGAGGGGGATTCTATACAAATAGGGGCCCTGCACTGAGGGGGATTCTATATTAATGGGGGTTCTGCACAGAGGGGGATCTATACTAATGGGGGCTCTGCACTGAGGGGGATTCTATACAAATGGGGGGCTCTGCATTGAGGGGGATTCTATATTAATGGGGGTTCTGCACTGAGGGGGATCTATACTAATGGGGGCTCTGCACTGAGGGGGGATTCTATACTAATGGGGGCTCTGCACTGAAGGGGGGATTCTATACTAATGGGGATTACAACATCTCTCTGCTGCCTGTCTCTGGGACACACGAGACCACCTTAGCAGGTGGCAAGTGACAATCTTCATCTGGTGACAGGCGACGTGGCAAGAGACAATCCGCAACATGTGGCAGGCGACGTGGCAAGTGTCAATCTGCATCTGGTGACAGGTGACGTGGCAAGTGACACACTCGGGGCTCCCACTGATTCTGCATTATGGTGAGTTAAACTATTTAATTTTTTATAACAATGTAATTATAGTAATAATGCGCTTCAATCATCCTGACACCATAACAACCATGGTGCCGTGATGATTGAAGCGCCAACACCAGCCATTTCCCCGATAGATGTACCCCAAAAAAATATATTTTCTGGCAGTGCCCCTCCCGAGACTAGACTCTGGATCCGCCCCTGAAGTGTTGTAGCGTTGAGACAATAATCCACACATTCTTGATAACAATCTTTTTAATACCTGCACAATCACATGGGCATTTAGAAAAGGTTTTTAAAACAAACCAACATGTTTGTTGTATAACAATTTTTGGGGTGGCATTATCGAAAATAGAAATGTCCATTTAAGATAAAACAGGCATGTGTAAAACCAACAAGAAAGACACAAATCTTGAACTTACAAAGTTCACATATGGTAAAACTTGAAGGCAATATCAGACATGAGTATTTAGGAACTGTGTTTGATATTGCCTTCAGATGGGGTGAAGTCACCCCTGGAAAAGCCAAATTTTGAAGATGCACACCAATTTACGAATGTCAACATGTGCTAACTGCCATCACGGGGGATCAAGGGACGTGTTTTGGGGGAGCAACCCCTTCCTCTCAGCTAAAGCGTAACACGCGTGCATAGTACGTACGATCTGTGAGCGGACGAAGGAGTATCGGAGGCGCCGATCATGATAACGAAGGTAAGAGCCAAACTTGGGCCTATACTGCTTCTAGATTGAGGCCTATATTGCAACTAGATTAGGAGAGCTTTGCCTGACTTTAGGGTTTGTCTTGTGTTGTGTCTTGCAGAGAAAACTTCATGGCAATCTTCATTGACATGTTCAGGGAGCTGCCTTGTCTGTGGGAGATCAACCACCCACATTATAAGAACCAAACAAAGAGGAAGGCAGCGCTGGATCAATTGTTTGAAATTGTGAAGCAGGTGATCCCCACGGCAGACATGACCTATTTGAAGATCCTAATTGGTGGCCTGAGGAGCACATATCTAAGGGAGCGCAAGAAAGTCCAGGATTCGCAGAGATCCGGAGCAGCAGATGACATCTATGTCCCCAGGATGTGGTACTATGACAGGCTGCATTTTCTGGCAGGTCAGACTGAACCCAGGTCATCACTCTCCAGTCTTCCTTCCATGCTTCCTTCCCCCCCAGCTGAGGCTTCTGATGCCCAACCTGGGCCTTCCAGGCAGCAACATGTGGAGGAGCACAGCTTGAGCCAGGTATAGCATTCCTCTAAATAGTTCAGGTTGTCCAATCAATGATGTTAACTAGATGTTAGTTTGGAGTACTAATTTATGATTGTGATTGATGATGCAAAAACTAAAACCATGTCTCTTTTTCATACACAGGGAAGTCGCAGCCAGGAGGTGGCCGGGCCGAGCAGGCTGCCTGATATGCAGGTCCCTCGCATCCACCTGCAAAGAGAAAATGGCAGGAAGAGGAGTACCCTAGAGGAGGCTGCCATAGGCCTCTTTTGGAAGGCTACAGAGGCCCTGGGAGCTCCACACACTGTGGAGGAGGACTTTGCTGGCATAATTGCGTGTAAAATGCAGCGGATGGAGGAGGACCAACAACTCATGTGTGAGTCATTAATTTTGGAAGCTCTCAATAAGGGGTTGAGGGGCCAAATAACATCTGATACCCACATTTGTGACCTCACACAAGGTCCTCCTCCTCCTCCTCCTCCAGGTCCTTCTACTTCTCCTCCTCCTCCTCCAGGTCCTTCTACTTCTCCTCCTCCTCCTCCAGGTCCTACTAGTCCTCCTCCTCCTCCAGGTCCTACTCCTCCTCCTGCCACATCTCCAACAGCAGAGCCACAGCCGGGAATGAAGCGTGGAAGGAAGACCAGAAAGTGATGACCCTGGATCCAGTCTGGTCTGGCAAAAGATGCAGCCTCTTGTGGTACCACAGCCTGGGGACACAGATGTCATCTGCTGCTTTCTGGATCTCTGGGACTTCTGGACCAGACTGCACTCCCTTACATATGGACTCCTCAGGCCACCAATTTTGATGTTCAAGAATTGATGTCTGCCCTGGGGGTCCAAGGCTTCGGTAATTTCTGCTGTTTATCCAGCGTTGCCTCCCTCTTTGTTTGGTTCTGAGCCCTTAATAAAGGATTTTTGGTTTCAATTATACTTGCCTATGTGTTTTTTCCTTCAAAACGGACAGTTTGTTTGTGAGGATTCAGGTACATTTCAAAAATACTATGTGAAATTAACAAGGGACACCAACACCAAGCAATCTCCTTGAGATTAAATAATACAAGATGATAATGGTGTTGTGGTAACTTGACACACAAAACACACACAAAAATATTCTGGAGTAAAACTAAACATAAAATAAAACAAAGATCAGCCTTGGAAAAAATATAAATCTAAAATATACAAAAAAAACTGCCTTTAAAAAAAAAAAAATAATAAAAATATTTTTGTCAGATGTGACAAATCAAAATATATTAAGGGAATCCCGATAAATAATAAACAAATAAGTTTGTGAGAAGTCTGTGTGAATATGAGCAGCAAAACTACTTCATTCTTCTCACATTATAAAGAAGAAGAGAGTGCGCTGTATTAAACCATTTTTAACATTGCACCGTGACGAAAGTGTTGTATCCATTGCGAACGCTAATTTTACCCGACCGAGCTGTTCCGTCTCGGAATTTCTTCTGAGCATGCGTGGCACTTTGTGCATCGGAACAGGCCACACAAGGTCGGAATTGACGTGATCAGATTTTGTTGTCGGAAAAGTTTATAGCCTGCTCTCAAACTTTGTGTGTGGAAAAGTTGGATGGAGCCCACACATGGACGGAATTTCCGACAACACGATCCGATCGGACATTTTCCATCAGAAAATCCGACCGTGTGTACGGGGCATTACTGTGGCATTATCAGCTGCCTTGTATCTGAGTACTTCTGTCCTGTAGGTTCTATGCTGCTTTCAGGATTACCACATGCTTCCTGGGGAATATCCATTGATATGCTAATTTGCACCTTAGCCTACACTGAAGTTGTCTAACCTGCTTTTACAACAGTTATGCTTACAGGGACTCACGACAAAAAATACATTAGGTTTTTGTGGATTCTGTGTAAAAATACATTCTACACGCCTTTGGGGTGCCAAATGAAGTAATCGATATAATAATTAATATTATATCTGTGTATTAATTTGTCTAGTCCCTATAATTAGTTAGCCTATTAAACTCTGAGCACAGGTTATTGTCAATATCACAATAATACCAGGTTACGGGGCATTACTGTGGCATTATCAGCTGCCTTGTATCTGAGTACTTCTGTCCTGTAGGTTCTATGCTGCTTTCAGGATTACCACATGCTTCCTGGGGAATATCCATTGATATGCTAATTTGCACCTTAGCCTACACTGAAGTTGTCTAACCTGCTTTTACAACAGTTATGCTTACAGGGACTCACGACAAAAAATACATTAGGTTTTTGTGGATTCTGTGTAAAAATACATTCTACACGCCTTTGGGGTGCCAAATGAAGTAATCGATATAATAATTAATATTATATCTGTGTATTAATTTGTCTAGTCCCTATAATTAGTTAGCCTATTAAACTCTGAGCACAGGTTATTGTCAATATCACAATAATACCAGGTTAGCTATGAAACCAAACACAGGGTGCTGCTAGTAAAACAGTATCTTATTTATTTCCCAAGGAATTAGGAAACTAACATAAAGTATTTAAAGGGTATTTCAACATTACATAGCTTACAATCAGAACACAATATACTAAACAGCAGATATCTACAACATATAATAACAATCAAACATATAATACAAGAATATCAAAGATTCTTATCACAAGGTTTCATCAGCTGGTCCTGGATGATAAACGGGGTCCGGGCCACATGGTTTAGGCCTGATCCAGCACCCAGAGTAAGGCCTCAAGATGGTCAAGACATGAGGCTTGCAAAGACCAACATCAGCATAGAGAAAGCAAGGGCAGAGAGACAGAATTGCCTGTGTGTGTGCTCTTTCATTCAAACATACACGCCCACTCATAGCCACCCCCATTTGCCTTTCATCCAATAGATATTGCCAAGAGGTATTCCTCCAAATGTCTGCCCATCCTCCAGGAAGCATGCTGTATTGTCCACTAGGGGCAGCTCCATTAGCCCTGTGCCTTCTCAGCTAGAGGCTTATTCTCTTTGAAGCCTGTAATCACACATGTCACAGCAGGTGGCCTTGAGCCAAGCCATTGTTCTTCTGATCACAAAGCTTTGATTTGTTTCATTCCAACTGAGTTTACCTGGCTGAGCTTGGCAACAGGAAATATATGTAGACAATCCAGAAATGTGATATTAATTCACGTTAAATTCCAACAAGTGACTATTCAGACAAGCTTTCAGGAGAAATCGAAAAAGCTAATTTTCGGCATCATTGAATTAAACTTTGAAGGAAAAGAAACATCAGAATTGGTGAGACGTTTGCGTACGTGCAAGAAAAATCTGTTTTTTGATGATGTAATTTCCCGCCAAGAGAGAGAAACGCGTGTTACATGAAGGAAGCCGTCCTACATTGGTAAGTTATGGATTTTATTGATGAATTGTCTAGCGAGAGTAAATTAGAATTTAAAAATCTGTCAAAGTTTGTTAAAGATAATGAATTATGGTGTTCAATGAATGTTCAATGAATGTTTACAGGCTAATATGAAAATACAAAAGTCAAAATTTACATTTAAGAAGTTCAGCAAACAGGTTAGGAATTTGATTAAGTTAATTAAAGTTTATGAAACAATGATATCAGGAGTTCCTGAAAACAATGTAGTTGGTACAAAAGGGGAAACAAAAGACAATAGTTTATGTACCAATTGTCAGATTTTGACTGAACGGATAGGTGATTTGCAGAGTGCAATTCAAATAAAGGATATTCAGTTGTCTGAGTTACAGAATAATGTAAAGTTTAAAACAGAGTCAAGCAAGAGTTTAGAGATTAATGTTAATGCAGACTCTATGAATTTTAATGCAGATTCTATGCAGAAGTCTTTTGTACAAGATATGCAGTCTATCAAGGTTGATGACCAAGAACGGAAAGGTTTATTTAAACCAAAATTATCTTTTGTACAAGTTAAGCGGTCTATAGGCCAGGACCATGATGAAGATGCTGTTAGCACAAGTCTAGACAGGCGAAAGCAAAATGGCATTCAGAGAGTTGCCACATGTAAGGCCACACCCAGACATGGTGAGATACACGTCACAGGGGGAACTAAAGTTTCAGAGCAGACAGGAAATACTTCCTTACATACTACACAAAGGAAAACTTTGAAAGTAGAAAATACAGAACATATTTCTGAGCAATTTATTCTTTCTTCTTCAAACAATAGTTTGATTGATTTGCCTTATGCTTCAAAAGTCAAACAGATCAGTACATTGACTGTTAATGACAGTTCAATCAATATGAAAAACAATGATGAAAATGAGAGGGATGGATTACTTCGATCACCATCAGGATTTATGAAAAAAGGTTCTGATTCACCTCCAACATTGAAATATGTGACTTCACTTTTAATAGATGAAAGTGGAAGGCAATGGTTACATGGTTTATTAAATGGCAAGAATACTAAATAGTTAATAGATTTAGGATCTGAACTCAGTTTAACAAAACACAAATTACCTGTGAACATTGATTCTCCGAAATGTAATTTAATTGGTTTCAATGGAAAAGAAAATACAGTAGCAGCTAAAGTTTCTGATGTGAATTTTGAGATTCTAGGAATTTTGAAAACTAATATAGACATCTGGTGTTGCCAAAATTCAGAGAATATTTTAGGCATGGATGTGATTAGTAAATTAGATTGGATTATTGATTTAAGTAATTCTACTATATGGAAAGATTCATCTAGGCCCAAATCTATGTTAATAGATTCTTCCATGTACAGTAATGTTGGAAGTATTTGTACAGCAGTCGCTGACATTTCTTCAGATTTTAATTGGCCACATACAGGAATCTCGAATTGGAACAATCAATTAGAGTACATAAAAGTCTTTGGAGCCAGAACAAAATGGATAAAGGTTTGTTTAAAGATACTGAAATAGAAATTGAGGGGGGCATGGCCAGGCAGCGGATGTAGCCAGACGTGGGTTCAGGTCTCTCCGCCAAAACTCCGCTACTTTATCCTGCATACTTACCCTGTACAGTGCTGTACTCACCCCATCGGCTGTCGGAAGGTACCCGGACCATTACCCGACCCTGAACGGCTGACTATCTGATCCGATGTCTGCCGTTAGAAGACAGAACGTGTCCCGGTCCATGGACAGCATGGCCCAAAATGGTGCGCTGGCACAACAATCTGCTAAGGAGATTCATAAGGAGGCTGCAGAAAAACTGTTTGCTAGACCACTTACCACAGATTCCGGTACAACATCCGACTTTCCAGAGGACTCATCCGGCGGCTCATCTGAAGCAGATGATACAGTACCGCTCGAGGATGCCAGTGGATCAAGGCCTGCTTGGGACGCAGTGAGTACTCCAGAGGGCGGCTTCACTAGGCCTCATGTCTCCACCAGCCCCCCCACTGACGATGAGCCCTCACTCAGGGATATATTCTCAGCAGTGAATAACTGTAATGCCTCATTAAACTTGCTTACAACTAAGATAAAGGGGTTAAAGCGGAAATCTCCTTTCTAAGGCAGGATGCACAAAAGCTGAGAGAGCGAACCTCTGCATTAGAGGAAAGAGTGAGCTCCATTGAAGATGATATGGCGCCCATGCAGAGTGACCTCAAATACAATAACCATCTTCTTACACAACATTCATCACGTATGGAAGAACTGGAAAATTGAATGAGGAGAAACAATGTCAGAATGATCGGGCTTCATGAAAGAATAGAAGGAAAGAACCCAGTGGATTGTATTGAAAAATGGTTAATCGAGGCATTTGGTAGAAATGTGTTTACCCCTGTGTTTTCTGTGGAGCGTGCACACAGGGTGTCGGCCAGGCCCTTGCCACGGGGAGCCCCTCCTCGGCCCTTTTTATTCAAGCTTCTTCACTACAAGGACAGAGATGCAATATTGCAGAATGGCAGGATCAAACCAGAATCGATAAAAGTCGATAATGCCAAAATATCTTTTTTTCCAGACTTTTCTGCTGAGTTGCAGAAACAACGTGCAAAATTCATGGTTATTAAGAAACGCCTCAGGGCACTTGATTTCAAATATGCCATGCTGTATCCAGCCTGTCTCAGGGTGGAAGCACTGGGCTTTGATTTACCATCCACGGCAGTGCAATGGCTAGATCGGGAAGAAAGATTGAACAAGGAAAATCGCAACCGACGCCCCGTTTCTCCTGATGGGTAAAGTACTGCGCCAATAGGTTCTTTATTGCTTTACAGGATTTGTTGCCAAGGCGGAGAAGGCTGTTGATTCACAGACTGCCATGACTACTAGGGCTTATTGTTCTTGCTGCAGAAACGTTTTTAAGACACTACGGTGCGCTTCCACTGTTGCCCCCACTGTGGTCTGGTCCAGACCTCCAACAGCCCATTGGCAAATCAGTTTGGCCATGTTGGCCGGTTATATATTATTTTTCAGTTTTGCTGTCCACCCCATCATGATCCCTTGTGTAACACCACCCTTCTTGCAGCAAACGGACCTTGCTACGTTCCTGGTTAACTTATGGCTCCTTTCAATAGTATGCGACATCCCCGCTATATTAAATGCTACCTCTCTTTTGGGCTACTTTTTTCCCTCATACCACACAATTGGGACTTCCTCAATGATTTTGACTTATGATCTCTTTTTCAGGATATATTATCTAATGTCATTCTTTTTGATATGGTTGTTTTACCACAGTGCCTAAGATAACTAGAATTTTGTCCTGGAATGTTCGGGGCCTGAATAATGCTGCCAAGCGCCTGGCAGTGCTTTGCACTATCAGGCGTTTGAACGCAGATGTCATTTGTTTGCAGGAGACTCACTTCCCCTCAACCACTACTCCTCAATTTGCTACACAGCAGTTTTGTCATCAATATCATGCTACTTACTCAGTGTATTCAAGGGGGGTGAGTCTCCTAGTGAAAAGGGGAGTACAGTTTTCTGCTATAGAGGTTAAAATTGATCCAGATGGTTGATATATTTTTCTCTTGTGTTCATTATATGGGATAAAATGTATATTGGCGGGACTTTACATTCCCCCACCATTCTCTGCTGGTATAATGAAAATTCTGGCAGACTTTTTTGTCTCGCTGTCCGGGTGTGCCGATCCTAGTCATGGGAGATTTCAATAATTATATCGATCACGAAAGGGATAAGTTACATGCTCGGACAGGAGATGGCGCCCAGAGACATCATGGGCTTACCCCGTTTGCTCATCTTGTCTCAGAGATGGGCCTAGTTGATGTTTGGAGGACACGCAATCCAAATGCTAAGGTATATTCATGCCAGTCAGCCTCGATAGGAGGTCTATCTAGAATTGACTTGGGATTAGGAAATGACCTTTTCTTACTGTTGGAGTCCTCGCAATACCACCCTAGACAAGTATCTGACCACTCCCCACTTTCCGTAGATATCCGGATAGGGGAGGTCAAATGCAACACACTTTGGAAACTCAATCCCCTATGTTTGTCACTTATTCCAGAACCTGACCTAATCCCAGAACTTCTCATATACTTTTTTAAACAGAATATAGGCTCAACCACTATAGATACAGTCTGGGAGACGGTAAAGGCATTTTTACGTGGTCAGTTCATTAGAGTGATATCTCACATTAAAACATCTACTAAAGAATGGGAGAATTCAGTTCTAGACTTGGCACAGCAGTCAGAAGCAGAATATATAGCTGATCCTACAGATGACACCAAAAGATCATGGCTAGCTGCCCAATCCATGCTTAAGGATCTTTCATTACAGTTAGCAGAGAATAACCGTTTTTTCCTACAACAGACTTATTTTGAGGCAAGGGAAAATACAGGTCATATGCCAGCCACATTGGCTAAATCGCAGCAGCCATCCTCACACATAGGTACAGTGACTGACAAACAAGGAACATTCCACCATTCCACCAAAGATATTATGGAAGTTTTTAAGGGCTTTTTTCAAGAGGTTTATATGTCCAAAGTCCAACCCTCACATGAGGATATCTGTTTTTAGATAAATACCCCTTGCCCTGCTTATCATCCTCGGATGCATCCCTGCTGAATGCTCCCCTTACTGAGGAGGAGTTGTTGGAGGCTTTGGCACATACACAAAACAGTCGGGCACCTGGAGCTGATGATCTCCCGGCGGAAGTATACTAGCGATACTCGATGCAAAAACGCACGTTAATTCCCAATACAGCTAAAAGTTTATCATTTGGCATTTGAGACCAGTACTTTACCTGCCTATATGAATGAAGCCCTTATAGTGGTGCTGTTAAAGCCCGGTAAGGATCCCTCTTCGCCGGACTCGTACAGACCTATTTCATTACTTACGTTTGATGTCAAGCTGTTGGCCAGGGTTCTGGCGAATAGGCTAGCCAAGTGTATACAGAAAATAGTCCATAGAGACCAATCAGGTTTCATACCAACAAGATCCACATCCCAAAACTTACACAGACTATTTCTTAATAGACAGATTCCTGCTGATAATCCGGGTAATAGAGCTATTCTCTCTCTGGACACTGCTAAAGCGTTCAATAGCGTTGAATGGCCCTATCTATGGGAGGTACTTACCAGATTTGGGGTGGGTAGCTCTTTCTTGAGATGGGTTCAACTGTTATATAGTTCCCCTTCGGCAAGAATGCGTATCAATGGAGATATATCATCTCCATTTCAACTCCACAGAGGCACACGGCAGGGGTGTCCTTTATCCCCCGTGCTGTTTGCCCTAGCCTTGGAGCCTCTGGCTACACACATCAGGACCTCACAGGATATTGTAGGGTTTCGATGGGGCTCTAATCATGATAAAATATCCTTATACGCAGACGATACCTTAATATACCTGGGAGATACTGATAGCTCATTGCAAAATGTAATGAACCTGATCGTTGACTTTGGGAAGCTATCGGGTTTTAGCATCAATTGGAACAAGTCAGTGTTAATGCCCCTGGAGTCTTTACCAAAGCTTCTGCCTGTGTGTGCAAAAGATATTGTGGTAACTGAGGAGTTCCGTTATCTAGGCATACAAATTTCACCAGATCCTACTCAGTACTTAGACCTGAACATGTCCCCACTATTCCAAAAATTGAAAGTGAAATGTGTTGCATGGAAAAAGTTGCCCTTATCTGTGACGGGGAGAGTAAACTTAATTAAAATGGTATGGGCCCCCCAACTTCTTTACATATTCCACAACTTCCCAATATGGATAACTCACAAGTGGTTTACACGTATAGATGCTCAGTTTAGGGACCTAATCTGGGGTTCCCAACAGGCACGTATTAGTTTGCATTCATTACAACTTGCTAAGGACCAAGGAGGTATGGCAGTCCTACACGCCAGGTACTACTTTGTAGCCTCCCAGTTGCAACAATTGAGTAACTGGGGGAAGTGGACCCTTCGGACCCTATTAGATCCCTGTTGCTTCTGGATGGGTCCAGTCTCCCAGTACTGGCTCATCTGGAGGCAGGATTCACACATTTGTCAAATTCGTTTCCCACCATCACTCTATTAAATACTCTCTGGAAGTATGTTAGATCTCTTCTCCATATTAAGGGGGTGTGCTCTTGGACTCCTATATGGAAGAATGCATACTTTAAAGAGCTTCTCAAACTAGAGGACTTCCGCTCCTGGGAGGATGCAGGCATTCATTATATTGCCCAGTTGTTTTCTGGAACCACACTCAAATCCTTTATGGAACTTAGTGAGGAATTTTGCCTTCCTAGAACACAGTTTTATAGATACCTCCAGCTGAGGCATGCTATTCATAGTCAGGGTAGGGTGTCTCCGCTGGAGGTTATGGTACATCCATTAATGAATGATGTATTGTCAACGGATGAGAGAAAGGGTATGATTTCAAGAGTATATATCAGGTTGCTTAACTCCACACATAATGCTAATACATTGCCCTGTAGAAAGGGATGGGAACTAGATCTGGGTCCTATGGACGGAGACACCTGGGAGTTATGTCTAACTTCTGCTCCACTTGTTTCGGTATCGGCATCGCAGAGATTATCCCATCTCTATCTACATAGAGTATACAGAACCCCGGTTCGTTTGCACAAATGGGGACTTAAAGATACTCCACTATGCCCAAAATGCGGCACCCGTAATGGTGATTTATTACACATGATGTGGAAATGCCCAAAACTTTTTAGATATTGGAGTTCTCAATACTATTTCACAGGTATTCCCATTTCCGATTTTAAAGGATCCAGTGATATGCCTGCTTGGTGCACTGGAGGTGCCCTCACTCTCGCCCAATGGCCACACCGCTGTATTACGTCTACTTTATATAGCTCGTAAAGCACTTGTGAGGCTGTGGATCACCTCGAGGGTACCAACAGGCGAACAATGGGTGAAATTGGTAAATAACATACTTATACGAGAAAAGATTACCTATCAACATCGTAACGCCCTGAAAAAGTTTTATTCAATGTGGCAATCTTGGTTGGATACTCCGGGACTAGGCCCAACTCAACTAGTAAAAGACAGATTCCTACAAATGTGGAGTACATACAGGGTACATGGGTGAGTTAACTTACGAGCTGCACCGTAGTCTTGCAGTGTGCTGCAGGAAAAGTATGGTAGGGATGGACATAATTTATATTTTGTATAGTTGGTTAACATTAGGTTATATACATACATTAAGGATATATCTGTTTTGATTTCTTTTTTTTTTTTTTCTCTCTTTTTTCTTTTTTTTTTCTGGTCACACAACAATATTGACCTACTAATAGAGCACAGATGTATACAATACCCAGGCTATATATGTTCGTTTTATAATTTAATGACACGTTAAATTATGTTAAACGTGGCCTTTAAGCCCAAAAGCAACCTGGTTTAACTACATAATACTGAATGTTTAAGATACTAGAACAGAAAGATATTGTGTATGTAACTTCAGATATATATTCCTATTGATCGTATATGTGTTTGTCCAGATGTGTTTTTTTTTCTCAATAAACTTAATTTTGATTAAAAAAAAAAAAGAAATAGAAATTGAGGGAAGAGAACCTGAACCCCAAATTCAAAATAAGTTGCCACAAGAATCAATAGGTCCAGTTTCTGACATTGTACAATCATTTTTACAACATGGAATATTAAAGAAGGCAGAATCAGTGGTAAATAATTGCATTTGGCCTATCAAGAATGCTGATGATTCCTATTCTTTATCAGTTGATTTAAGATCACTGAATAAATGCATTACAAATAACAAACCTATTGTTCCTAATTTAAATTTAATGTCACACATGGATGCCAAGGCCAAAGTATTTTCAGTACTGGAAATCTCCAATAGTCATTTTTCAGTACCATTAACAAACAGCTGTCATTATAAACTTGCCTTCAGTTTTAATAAAGAAACTTATACATTCACGAGAATAATTCCAGAAATGGAAATCAGTGACGGAATAATGCATGAGTGCTTGGAGAAAGTATTATCAAAATTTTCTAGACCAAAATGTATTTTCCAGCATGTGGACAAAATTTTGTTGTCTACACAAAATACAGAGGAACATGTCACTCTGTTGACAGAGTTATTTACTTTGTTACAAACAGCGGGGCTGAAATTGAACACAGAGTCAGTTCAGTTAATGAAAGATAAAGTTACATATCTTCATATGCAAATTAGTCATGGACAGAGACATTTATCAAAGGAAAAAGTTAGAAACATTTCTGCTATTCCAGTTCCAACATCTTACAAGGCATTATATCAATTTTTGAGTGAGAGTAAATTGTTGCAAAGAGTTTTTACAGGAATATGATGATAACGTTAAACCATTATTTGATTTCCTGAAACCAAAAAAATGTTGTGTTTGATCAAAGGTCTCAAACCCATACAAATGCCTTTGAAATGTTGAAAATGGAGTTACAAAAAGCACCCTCATTGCATACAATCAAAATTGGAATGTCTATGCCTGTTTTATTGTCTACTAAGGTATCTGAGAATTCCATCTCAGTAATTTTGTCTCAGGTAAAAGATGGTGAACCAGAAATAATAGGTTTTTTCTCCAGAGGTTTGACAAATATGGAAAAGACTTTTGACACAAATATGAAGCAATTGTTAAGTGTTTATTTTGTAGTCAAAGTAACAGAAAAGATTGTGAGATCTAATAGGATCTTATTACAGACACCTGATCTGTCATTAAAAATCATTTTAAAGAGAATTCAGTCAGGAGAATTATATGACAAATATTGCCCATTTTTTAAAACTTTACAATCTAAACCCATAGAGGTAGATGTGATAACAGAACATTCTCAGTTAAATGTATTCAGAAAGCCTGTAAATGGGATTGTTAGAACAAGTGCTGAGAGATGCTTTGAGGCGGGATTTGTCAATAATATTAAGAATTGTTCAATAGGTCTTTCTAGGTGTTACCCAAAGAATGGTTATGCTATTCAGCAAAAATTGTACAGAAAATGCTGAATTGAAAATGCTAGAAGTACAGTACAGCACGCATTACTCTGAAATCTTATAGAGGAGAAGTGAATGGATATATAGTTTTCTTCAGTCTTCTGAGGTTGATTTAAAACCTTAATTGGTTTGTGAAAACAAGGTTTTATATCATGGCAAAAAAAGAGAAATTGCATCCTGTCGTTTAAATACACAGAATAATAAATTAAGGAGTATAGGTCAGTTTAAGAAAAATAAAGCAAAGTAAGATGATTAGAAATGTTATTATTAAAATATGTTTTGTATATCATAATAAAATATTAGAATTTTGGAATGTAAAATGAATAAATAAATGAAGTGCATTCTTTTTTAGGATCTGACTTGTAAGTAGGGATGAGCCGAACACCCCCCGGTTTGGTTCGCACCAGAACCTGCGAACGGACCGAAAGTTCGCACGAACGTTAGAACCCCATTGACGTCTATAGGACTCGAACGTTCAAAATCAAAAGTGCTCATTTTAAAGGCTAATTTGCATGGTATTGTCCTAAAAAGGGTTTGGGGACCCGGGTCCTACCCCAGGGGACATGTATCAATGCAAAAAAAACTTTTAAAAACGGACGTTTTTTTCGGGAGCAGTGATTTTAATTAAAGCTTAAAGTAAAAAAAAAAAAAAGTGAAATATTCCTTTAAATATCGTACCTGGGGGGTGTCTATAGTATGCCTGTAAAATGGTGCGTGTTTCCCATGTTTAGAACAGTCCCTGCACCAAATGTCATTTTTAAAGGAAAAAATCTCATTTAAAACTGCTTGCAGGTTTAATGTAATATCGGGTCCTGGCAATATGGATGAAAATCAGTGAGACAAACGGCATGGGTACCCCCCAGTCCATTACCAGGCCCTTTGGGTCTTGTATGGATATTAAGGGGAACCCCGCACCCAAATTAAAATAAGGAAAGGTGTGGGGCCACCAGGCCCTATATACTCTGAACAGCAGTATACAGGCGGTGCAAACAAGACAGGGACTGTAGGTTTGTTGGTAAGTAGAATCTGTTTGTCATTTTGAATGGGTACATTTTTAACGTGTTTAGCTACAGCCAAAAAATCTTTTTTAAGCTTTTTGGAAAACATAGGGAAGGGTTATCACCCCTGTGACATTTGTTTTGATGTCTTTCCTCCTCTTTAGAAGATTTCACCTCACTTTTTGTCCCAATGACAAATGTTTTTTGAGAATTTGGGGTTTTTTGTGGAACAAGGATTGGAAAGCATCAGTGGAAAGGAGAAATGTTTTTCCCATATTAACTCTTACAGGAGAGAATTTCCCTTACTAGTGGTAGATTTCATCTCACTTCCTGTTGTCTCCTTCCGTTTGCAAGTAGGAGTCGTTTGTAAGTTAGATGTTTGAAAGTAGGGGCCTGCCCTATATACTCAGCAGAAATTTGGGCCTTAGGTGTTGTTGTGGCCACAACAACGTAAGCCCTCACAGGGCCCTGCTGTGAAATATTAGATCAAGAATTGTAATTACATGCCCCCGTTGAACAGGGGCAGAAAAACTGGGCCTTTGGTGGTGGTGGTGGTGGTGCTGGTGCCACAACACTGTAAGTCCTCACTCGCTCTTGGTGGGTGCAGAAATGGGCCCTGCTGTGAAATATTAGATCAAGAATTGTAATTACATGCCCCTGTTGAACAGGGGCAGAAAAATTGGGCCTTTGGTGGTGGTGGTGGTGGTGGTGCTGGTGCCACAACACTGCAACCCCTCACAGACACTCTAGTTGGAACGCAGGAACGAGCCCTGCTGCAAAGTATTGCATCAAAAATTGTAATTACATGCCCCTGTTAAACAGGGGCAGAAAAATTGGGCCTTAGGTACTGGTGCTGGTGCCACAACACTGCAACCCCTCACAGACACTCTAGTTGGAACGCAGGAGCGAGCCCTGCTGCAAAGTATTGCATCAAAAATTGTAATTACACGCCCCTGTTAAACAGGGGCAGAAAAATTGGGCCTTAGGCACTGGTGCTGGTGCCACAACACTGCAACCCCTCACAGACGCTCTAGTTGGAACGCAGGAACGAGCCCTGCTGCAAAGTATTGCATCAAAAATAGTAATTACACGCCCCTGTTAAACAGGGGCAGAAAAATTGGGCCTTAGGCACTGGTGCTGGTGCCACAACACTGCAACCCCTCACAGACACTCTAGTTGGAACGCAGGAGCGAGCCCTGCTGCAAAGTATTGCATCAAAAATTGTAATTACACGCCCCTGTTAAACAGGGGCAGAAAAATTGGGCCTTAGGCACTGGTGCTGGTGCCACAACACTGCAACCCCTCACAGACGCTCTAGTTGGAACGCAGGAACGAGCCCTGCTGCAAAGTATTGCATCAAAAATAGTAATTACACGCCCCTGTTAAACAGGGGCAGAAAAATTGGGCCTTAGGCACTGGTGCTGGTGCCACAACACTGCAACCCCTCACAGACACTCTAGTTGGAACGCAGGAACGAGCCCTGCTGCAAAGTATTGCATCAAAAATTGTAATTACACGCCCCTGTTAAACAGGGGCTGAAAAATTGTGCCTTAGGCACTGGTGGTGGCGCCCAGAACCAAAAATGTTCTTACAAGCTATCAGCGTGATGATTGAGGAGGAAGAGGATAATTACTCAGGGATAGTCACTCAGCATCAGCATAGGCAGTCTTTGAAGGGATCTGAGATTTCCAAAAAAATTATTCGGTTACATCAGCATCAGGTGCTTGGTAGCTGGTGGTGATCCAAGACTGATTCATTTTTATGAAGGTCAGTCGATCGACCGAGTCAGTGGACAGACGCACCCTGTGATCGGTTACCACACCTCCAGCAGCACTGAATGTGCGTTCCGAAAGAACGCTGGATGCAGGACAGGCCAGTAGCTCAATTGCATACTGTGCAAGCTCTGGCCAGTGATCCATCCTCAAGACCCAGTAACCCAAAGGATTTTCGGTGGGAAAGGTGTACAAGTCTGATCTTGCCCCTAGGTATTCCTGCACCATGTAAAACAGACGCTGGCGATGGTTGCTGGAACCGATCTTACCTTGGGGCTGAGGACTAAAAAATTGTCTGAACGCATCGGTCAGACGGCCACCTTCTCCACCGCTCCTTCTTTGACTGACCGAAGCCTCAGCAACACGTTGTCCAGAAACAGGAGTTTGTAATCTCCCAGTCTCTGGGAACGCGTTGCACAGACCTTTCTGCAAGGCCTCCCGAAGATGTTTCATCCTCTGCTCCCTCTGCGATGGCAAGATAAGGTCCGCAACCTTACCCTTGTAATGTGGATCAAGGAGGGTTGCCAGCCAGTATTGGTCCTTCTCCTTGATACCACGAATACGAGGATCCTTACGCAGGCTTTGCAGGATCAGGGAGGCCATGCAGCGTAGGTTTGCTGAGGCATTCGGTCCGGAGTCCTCTGGGTCACTAAGGACGACATGGTCCGCAGCCACCTCCTCCCAGCCACGTACAAGTCCATGTGTTTCTTGGGACTGGTCCATTAAAGACTGCTGCTGATGCTGAGTGCCAGACTCCACCTCCATACTGACACAATCTTCCTCCTCCTCCTCGTCCTCTTCCTGTGTGATCGGCGGGCACGCAGGAACACTGTCTGGATAAAGGGGGCCTTGAGAGCTAAGGAAGTCCTCCTCTTCCTGCCTCTGTTCTGCCTCAAGTGCCCTGTCCATTATTCCACGCAGCGTGTGCTCCAACAGGTGGACAAGGGGGACAGAGTCACTGATGCATGCACTGTCACTGCTCACCATCCTCGTGGCCTCCTCAAATGGTGACAGGACAGTGCATGCATCCCTGATCATGGCCCACTGGCGTGGGGAAAAAAAACCAAGCTCCCCTGACCCTGTCCTGGTGCCATAGTCGCACAGGTACTCATTGATGGCCCTCTGCTGCGTGTGCAGCCGCTGCAGCATGGCCAACGTTGAGTTCCACCTGGTGGGCATGTCACAGATTAGGCGGTTCTTGGGCAGGTTAAACTCCTTTTGGAGGTCCGTCAGCCGAGCACTGGCATTATATGACCGGCGGAAATGCACACAGACTTTCCTGGCCTGCCTCAGGACATCCTGTAAGCCCGGGTACCTGCCCAAGAACCGCTGCACCACCAAGTTAAGGACGTGAGCCAAACAAGGCACATGGGTCATTTGTCCCTGTTGGAGGGCAAAGAGGAGGTTGGTGCCATTGTCGCAAACCCCCATTCCTGCCTTAAGTTGGTGTGGCGTCAACCACCTCTGAACCTGCCCCTGCAGAGCTGACAGAACCTCTGCCCCAGTGTGGCTCCTGTCCCCCAAGCACACCAGCTCAAGCACCGCATGGCATCTTTTGGCCTGCGTACTTGCGTAGCCCCTTGAACGGCTACGGAGCACCGCTGGTTCCGAGGACAAAGCACAGGAAGAGGCCATGGAGGAAGAAGAAGAGGAGGGGGTGGAGGAGAGAGGTGTGTCACAATCATTAGCATTTTGGAGGCGTGGTGGCAGAACAACCTCCAACACTACTGCACCTTGTCCTGCATCCTTCCCAGCTGCCAGCAGAGTCACCCAATGCGCCGTGAAACTTAGGTAACGTCCCTGTCCATGTCTGCTGGACCATGAGTCAGCGGTAATATGCACCTTACCGCTGACCACCCTGTCCAGCGAGGCATGGACATTGCCTTCCACATGCCGGTAGAGAGCCGGAATCGCCTTCCGTGAGAAAAAGTGGCGTTTGGGTACCTGCCACTGAGGAACCGCACATTCCACAAACTCACGGAAGGGGGCAGAGTCTACCAACTGAAAAGGCAGCAGTTGAAGTGCTAGCAATTTTGCCAAGCTAGCATTCAACCGCTGGGCATGTGAATGGCTGGGAGCAAACTTCTTTCGGCGGTGCAGCAGCTGGGGCAGGGAAATTTGCCTGGTACAATCTGACGTCGGTGTACCAAAAGCAGATTGCCCACAAGTACTTGGCTGTGACACACCTAATTCTACACCTTCATTCCTCTCAGTGCAGGTCTCAGAGAGGACTGAAGGTATAGTGGGGTTGGAAATCTCAGCTGATGAGGAGCAAGGAGAGGTCCTCTTTGTTGTTTGGTGTGGGTCTTTTAGATACGCTTGCCAACGAACTGCATGGCAGGTCAACATATGTCTGGTCAAGCATGTGGTACCCAAGCGGGAGATGTTTTGGCCACGCGAGATACGCTTGAGACATATGTTGCAAATAGCAGCGGTGCGATCTGATGCACTCGTCTCAAAAAAGGCCCACACCAAAGAACTTTTTGAATAACGCGCAGAGACTGCAGCGCCCTGCACATGTGGAGCTTTGGGGTGTGATGCAGTCAATGTACTGCCCTTAGGCTGGCCCCTGGAGGGCATCCTGCCTCGTTGGTGATGTGCCGCCTCCTCCTCCTCTCTCCTATCAGGCACCCACGTTGAGTCAGTGACCTCATCATCCCCTCCCTCCTCATCACTGGAGCAAACCTGGCAGTATGCTGCAGCAGGGGGAGCATGACTGCCAGATTGCTGTCCTTCTTGGGCACCCCCTCTGTTCGTGCTCATGTTACTGCCTTCATCGAGCTCAGTATCATCATCAGAGCCTTCCAAACGCCTTCCTCCTGGAGCATGTACCCAACACTGTGGTCAAACAGTTCGAGGGACTCCTCAGGAGGACATGGTGGGGCTAGGGAAGGAGTCACTGATGACATTGAGCCGAGGGAAGAGGCCGCTGCTTTGCCAGACAAAGTACCCTGGGCATGGGTGAGAGAGGATGAGGAGGATGAGGACGGCTTGGTCATCCACTCGACCAAGTCTTCCGCATGTTGCGGCTCAACACGGCCAGGTGTCGAAAAAAAGGCCAAGCGTGTCCCACGGCCACTTGCTGATGAGTATGCACCGTCTCCACGACCAGCACTAGACACAGAGCCTGCTTGCCCTCTCTTATTGGCTTGTGACTGTCTGCCTCTCCTTCTTGGCCTTCCAGACATACTAATGGCCTGTAGCTGTACTAAGCTGGGATATATATATATATATATATATATATATATATATATATATATATATATATGTACTGATACTGCAGCTAGCAAAATCAACTGCCTGCCTGTAGTATGAGAACACCACCAACTTTCTACAGGTAGCTTTAGCTGAACACTGTGAGGTGGACGCACCCCACTAACTTGTAGGTTTAGTGAACACTGTGAACAGGACGCACCCCACTAACTTGCAGGTTTAGCTGAACACTGTGAGCAGGACGCACCCCACTAACTTGTAGGTTTAGCTGAACACTGTGAGCAGGACGAGCTGCACTAACTGTAAATAGTCTAGCTGCCTGACTGTGGTACTAATAGGATCAAAAGAACACCAGTAATTTTCTTCAGGTAGCTGTATATACTGTAACAAGACAAGCCTGCCTGTCAGTAAGAAGATAACAGGAACGGATCTAGCTGAACACTGTGAGCACGACGCAGTGCACTAACTTGTAGGTTTAGCTGAACACTGTGAGGTGGACGCACCCCACTAACTTGTAGGTTTAGCTGAACACTGTGAACAGGACGCACCCCACTAACTTGTAGGTTTAGCTGAACTCTGTGAGCAGGACGCACCCCACTAACTTGTAGGTTTAGCTGAACACTGTGAGCAGGACGCACTGCACTAACTGTAAATAGTCTAGCTGCCTCACTGTGGTACTAATAGGATCAAAAGAACACCAGTAATTTTCTTCAGGTAGCTGTATATACTATAACAAGACAAGCCTGTCTGTCAGTAAGAAGATAACGGGAACGGATCTAGCTGAACACTGTGAGCAGAACGCACTGCACTAAACTTGTAGGTTTAGCTGAACTCTGTGAGCAGGACGCACCCCACTAACTTGTAGGTTTAGCTGAACACTGAGAGCAGGACGCACTGCACTAACTGTAAATAGTCTAGCTGCCTGACTGTGGTACTAATAGGATCAAAAGAACACCAACAATTTTCTTCAGGTAGCTGTCTATACTGTAACAAGACAAGCCTGCCTGTCAGTAAGAAGATAACAGGAATGGATCTAGCTGAACACTGTGAGCAGGACGCACTGCACTAACTGTAAATAGTCTAGCTGCCTGACTGTGGTACTAATAGGATCAAAAGAACACCAGTAATTTTCTTCAGGTAGCTGTATATACTATAACAAGACAAGCCTGCCTGTCAGTAAGAAGATAACGGGAACGGATCTAGCTGAACACTGTGAGCAGGATGCACTGCACTAAACTTGTAGGTTTAGCTGAACACTGTGAGCAGGACGCACCCCACTAACTTGTAGGTTTAGCTGAACACTGTGATCAGGACGCACCCCACTAACTTGTAGGTTTAGCCGAACACTGTGAGCAGGACGCACCCCACTAACTTGTAGGTTTAGCTGAACACTGTGAGTAGGACGCACTGCACTAACTTGTAGGTTTAGCTGAACACTGTGAGCAGGACGCACCCCACTAACTTGTAGGTTTAGCTGAACACTGTGATCAGGACGCACCCCACTAACTTGTAGGTTTAGCTGAACACTGTGAGCAGGACGCACCGCACTAACTTGTAGGTTTAGCTGAACACTGTGAGCAGGACGCACCCCACTAACTTGTAGTTTTAGCTGAACACTGTGAGCAGGACGCACCCCACTAACTTGTAGTTTTAGCTGAACACTGTGAGCAGGACACACTGCACTAACTGTAAATAGTCTAGCTGCCTGACTGTGGTACTAATAGGATCAAAAGAACACCAGCAATTTTCTTCAGGTAGCTGTAAATACTGTAACAAGACAAGCCTGCCTGTCAGTAGGAAGATAACAAGAACGGATCTAGCTAAACTGAATACAGTGTATATATATATATATGCAACACCTGGGATGCATATATATACACAATACACTGTAAGTGCAGCTAACTGACTGACTGTTCTGCCTAATCTATCTAACTCAAATCAAATGTCACTGTCTGTCTCTCTCTCTCAATGAACACCGGAACACACACTACACAGGGCTGCTGTGCAGGCGGCCTTATATAGTGTGGGGCATGTACTAAATCCCCTGAGCCATAATTGGCCAAAGCCTCCTTGGCTTTGGCCAATTACGGCTCTCTGTTCAGGCGGCGCTGTGATTGGCCAAGCATGCGGGTCATAGTGCATGCTTGGCCAATCATCAGCCAGCAATGCACTGCGATGCCGCAGTGAATTATGGGCCATGACGCGCCACACGAATTTGGCGCGAACGGCCCATATCGTTCGCAATTCGGCGAACGACCGAACAGCCGATGTTCGGGTCGAACATGGGTTCGACTCGAACATGAAGCTCATCCCTACTTGTAAGTCACCAAAAGAAGGAAATGTAATATTTGTAGACCTTCCAGATGGAAACAAAATCTTGAAGTTTAAGAATAACAGTTCTGGGACAAGAATTGACAGAAGAGATTCATTCGTTATAATTATTGTTGTCATTTTAATGTTCAATAAAGTGTTTCCAACTTTACAGAGTGCAGGAAGAAGAAGAAAAAACTCTCAAGAACCTCTGATAAGAGAGGAAGTTCTAAAAACAATGGACTTTTGATTTTTTGACTACTGATGTAATAATCATATCATATCAAGATGAGATATTTTTTACACATCAATTTTTATAAACATATATAGTGTATTTTCAGAGTTGAAAGGGTTAAACATTCTTACAATAGAGTCATTATAGTTAGAGGGAACATCTGGTGTTAATTAAGACAGAGTACATTTTTCTTAAATTACATAAACTAGATAGGATTAACTTTACATTGTAATATGTATTTAGTTTTGAAATCATCTCACATATATGAACAAATTGAAGTTAAGAACATATTTTATGTTTAATTTTGACAAGGTTATTAGAAAGGTTTTATGAATTATAGATTTATGCTAAACACACTTTCAATAGCCATCATCGCTGCTGTATCCGATGCCAAGTTGGCCTCAGTCGGAACTGAGGCCAGATAGCTGGCTACATTCTTTCTTAGGTAGTTGTGCAGAATGCAGCAGCTCAACATAACGTGGTTTAGTTTGTATTCAGCCAAGTTGATGGACGTAAGGAAGATCCTGAACCTGCTTGCTATTATGCCAAAAGCATTCTCCACCACTCTTCTGGCACATGACAGCCAGTAATTAAAAACCCTCTGCTCTAGGGTCATGTTCCTCATGGAGAATGGCCTCATGAGATGTTCCCCCAGAGCAAAGGCCTCATCCACGACAAATACGAAATTGAGGCCCTCGACATTCTCCTTCGGAGTTTGCAACTGCAATGTGCCATTTTGAAGACGCCTGTAGAACTCGGTCTGGGCGATTCACTCCTCCGTTAGAGTTTCTGCCGTTCTTCCCAATGTCCAGGTAGAGAAACTGTGAGGGAAATTCACCTGAGACCACACTCTGGATCAAGTTAAGAAGTCTTCTTTATTTTACTTGTACGAAGAGACAAGTTACAACAAAGGAACAGATATTTGCCTATTGGTTCATATATAGCAGTGAGCCTGATAGACGCCTATCTGGACTTGTCTGTCTAACAATTGTAAAACTTGCATTTATATACCTTTTACAAGCCTTATCTTAGCCATCTCTCCTAGATATGATTGGTTACTAAGATCTATGTCAATGTAACTAACCATAAATCTGACACCTGGTCTACAACCAGACAAACTTATTCATTCCCAGAATTCCTATATGTTCATTAAAGTGATTTATAACTGGTTTTGTCCAATTAAAAACACCTGTGTAGAGACAGTATGGCACCCAGCTGTGTTAAATCTAACCCTCCTCGTCCTGATAAGACCTAACAAACTTCAAGGATAACAGATTTACGACTTTGGGAAAATGAGCTTGCAATAACCCCACCAAATGTGTTATGTCTTAATGTTTTTCACTATACAATCCTATGTGTACGTATATATATATATATATATATATATATATATATATATATATATACGCATACATACACACACAGAGCTAACTACTCTATTCAATGTATTTTAACAGTTTTAATGAGGGCACAAGCAGACCAAACTTAATTAATGTACTGTACATAACTTTCCCATATTCCACATAATTATTTCTAAACCACCTGTACAAGATGTTCTTATCTTATCAGGCTAAAGCTGTCAAAGGTTTCTTTTCTCATTAGTAACTAAATGAACTATCTTATCTCTGTGATTTATATGCATTTCAAGGACTCAAAACAACTCTGCGTAACTTGAATCTATTCTACTTCTAAGCAATCTCATGCAAGCATTCATTAAATGATTATAAAATAAGCATCTAATTTCTCTAACATTTCCCCCCTGTTTATACTCATTTATGACAGTTCTTTCAGCGTTTCAGCTTTCAGGATTTCACTAAGGTTCATCATATTTTTTACACATCAATTTTTATAAACATATATAGTGTATTTTCAGAGTTGAAAGGGATAAACATTCTTACAATAGAGTCATTATAGTTAGAGGGAACATCTGGTGTTAATTAAGAGAGAGTACATTTTTCTTAAAGGTACATAAACTAGATAGGATTAACTTTGCATTGTAATATGTATTTAGTTTTGAAATCATCTCACATATATGAACAAATTGAAGTTAAGAACATATTTTATGTTTAATTTTGACAAGGTTATTAGAAAAAGAGTTCCACACACGAGAGTCAGGGGTAAAGTTCTTATACTCATCCGCATCTGTTTCAGAATGAAGTCCAGAATAGAGTTCATTTAGATCTTTTTGGAGAAACATAGTCTTTGTCAAGGATGTGTCAATGAAGCGTTGAAGGAGTCTTCAGACACAGGGAGTACAACAGCAACCACAGAGGATCTTCCACACCAGAGTTTTCTGCCAGTTATTTGGACAGCATCTGCAATCCTTGCAGGGCCTTTGTTATGCTACCACCGGGGGCTGTATTGTTAGGAATTAAGGTGCAACAAAAGGTTCCAAACATCTTGCACACCCCTCCCTACTCTGCCAACAACATATCAAGAGCAATATGATTCTGCCAGGCTGTCAATGAGGTTGCATCCAGTTGGCTGGCTACTCCTTTAAGGGCATCTCTGGTATAGTTCACAAACCTTTGCTGGTTATAGTAGATGTAGTTTATCCAATCGACATTCTTGTTAGGTTGAATCCACAAAAAGATGGAGGTGAAACCGGCGGATATCTGGTCTTGTGCTTTGAATTCATTAGGGACTCCTCACGGTACTCCGATGGAATCAATGTAGACTCGATTGTCAAACGATCCTTGTGGTGCGTTCCTTTTCATTCAGAAATGTTGTTTCTTCAACTGTGGCAACTTTATCTCATCACCTACAGGTATCATATAAAAGGGGAGAAGCAAATGGGTTAAAGCACAGCTCCCTTTCCATTTAGGAGGGAGTTTGGTCCTAAGTTTCATATCCCCGCACATCCACCACACGTCAGCTAATTGTTTTTTTGGCCTCATATATTAATAATCAATATAAAGTAAAAAAGTACCATCATCCAAATTGAAATATGAAGAATTGGGAAGGTGGAAATGTGGGGGCAGTTGCTGATGCTGGCCAATACACATGACTACCTAAAAAGGTTAATGGACTATCTCGGTACTAATACAATGACCCAATGGTTATGATAAAAAATCAAGCTTTAATACACATCAAAAAAAGAACCAACGTACAGAAATATTAAAAAATAAACCACAAGTAACTGACTACTAACGGGTTCCCCTGTAGAGCTTCTCTTGGAATGGAGTATACATTGTTTCCTCTACCGGTTTCGCGGTATAAACCGCTTCTTCAGGAGGAGTGGTCTAAGAGACAAGTATAACATTTAGACAAAGCATAATTACATTTTAACAACATACCACAATAGGGGTTAAGGTAGAGAGACACGCTCACCCATTTAAACGAAACCAAATAGCGACAGGGCCCGACAAAATTCCCCCCAAGGCAGACAAGGGGGATAGCAAATGACCGTCTATGGTAAAAAAGGTGATGATATGGGTTAAAATATAAAGTTACTACAAAGGGTGGTGTGGTAGAGTGGTAAAGAAAGAGAGGGGAGAAAGGAAGGGGGGAAGAAGAAAGGGGGGAAGAAAAGAGGCAAAGGGGGGGAGAAGGGAGGGAGGGGGGTTTGCCGGTAGGGGGGGGAAGGAGGAAGGGGGAAAAAAGAGGAAGGAGGGAAAAGAAGGGGGAAGAAAGGAGTAAGGGGGCATAAAAAGGGGGGGGATATAATATATTTTGTATTAATATCCTGTATTTGACTTTGATTTTGTACTTTTGTATGGGAGACCCGTTCCCCCTGGTGGTTGATCCGGTGATTTTGGGCTCCTTCTCTCTCCCCGCTGGTGGATATGTGTTTGCCCTGGCCGGCTTGCGCTTTCAGCCATCCCGGCTTGCCTTGAATGAGCCTGAGCCGCTTGACCTATGGGCTCTTTCATGGCGCACTTGCGCAGTAGCACGGACACGAGCACCTGCGCAGTGCGGGAAAACTGACCCTGTGACGTCAGACTCCACCATTCTTGAAAAGAAGGGGGGGAATTTGGGACTTTATATGAAACAAGACACTGAGGTAGATTAAATCAATCAAAATGGTAAGAATAATTTATTGGCAACATGAGAGGAGGTAGTAGAGTGGATGACATTAATAGTAGATAAATATGTAATTAGCAGAATTAAAAGCCATGATACAATCATAGCACAATAAAATTCATAATACAATAGCATTGTTACATATAATTGATAATGAACCAACAGTACACTCCAGAGTAGCTATATAATATTAACCAATATATTTTTTTGATGATTTAAACAAATCAAACCCATATTGGAATCATGGTTATTGTAGCATAGCATCCAATCGTGAAAAAGCTCGACGTGTTTCGTGGATCGTTTCCACTCATCAGGAGCAACTATATATTGGGGGTACCTATGATAAACAATGAATCAATAATCAATGGTAATTGATTATAGTAGGAAGAGAAGGAACATAAAACAGTAGTCCTAACAACTCTTACCTATAGTGTACAAGAGGATAGATAATGATATTGTTGATAAAAACCGTAGATATTCTGAGGTGAAAATTCATCCCCCCGGGAGCTGAGGTAACAAACAAGACCAATATGCAGGCCAGGTGGAAAGGTGAACGACCATGTTGGAAGGGGGTCACCTTACCATAACCGAGGTAATGGGGGTGAGCCCAGGAAACTGGTGAAGAACACAATAGAAGAGATGGTGTTAATAGGGTAGAGCGTGGAGCAAAGCTAGAAGATAAGGAGTAGGGGAAAAGAAAAGGTGTGTGGACACTGGGATAAAAGCCAAGGTAAAAACCCCAAGGTGAGAGTGAAAAGAACTGCCAATGTGACACATGAGAGATAGCAAACCACCCTAGGTTGAGAAAAGAACCTAGAAAAAGAATTAACCTAAAGTGCCGTAATAGAATAAAAGGTGAAGGATTACCATGTGGAGTGAGCCTTGGTGAAAAATGAGGCAGGGAGCAATCTCCGGAAAGGGGTGTAATGGTGAGGGGAGCCCGCAGCATCGTCAAGTATGAATACCAACGTCACGCTGAGGATTGCGCAACTCATGGGAAGAGGGCAACCCCGTCCGAGCGACTCGCGCTCATAAGAAGGCGCCCGGCATCCCACGTGTTGTACGCCAATGAAAAAAACAGACACATAAGCGTATGGCGTCACTGATGACGCCGGACATCAGGCATGTGGGCGTGGCGTCGACGCACAGCGGGAGCGAGCCAGCGATCCCATGACCAACCGGCCAGGAGATTGGAGGATAGCCGCGGTGTGCGTCGCAGCTCCCGGAAGTGGATGGGATCACCCCCTTCTTAGAGGTGGTTGCCTTACTGGAAGAGTACAACAACCCAGGAATGATACCAGTATAGCATGTATCTATACTGACTGCATTGGATGATATGACAGAAAATAACCAAGTGGTAAAATAAGATAGACCAGTGGGTTGTTTCCATCCCTATTTAACTTAAGAGGAAATTAAAAATAGGTGGGACTTTATATGAGCCGTGACCATCCAGTACACCGGTCCCCATCCCTAAATATTATTGAAAAGAAGGGGGGGAATTTGGGACTTTATATGAAACAAGACACTGAGGTAGATTAAATCAATCAAAATGGTAAGAATAATTTATTGGCAACATGAGAGGAGGTAGTAGAGTGGATGACATTAATAGTAGATAAATATGTAATTAGCAGAATTAAAAGGCATGATACAATCATAGCACAATAAAATTCATAATACAATAGCATTGTTACATATAATTGATAATGAACCAACAGTACACTCCAGAGTAGCTATGTAATATTAACCAATATATTTTTTTGATGATTTAAACAAATCAAACCCATATTGGAATCATGGTTATTGTGGCATAGCATCCAATCGTGAAAAAGCTCGACGCGTTTCGTGGATCGTTTCCACTCATCAGGAGCAACTATATATTGGGGGTACCTATGATAAACAATGAATCAATAATCAATGGTAATTGATTATAGTAGGAAGAGAAGGAACATAAAACAGTAGTCCTAACAACTCTTACCTATAGTGTACAAGAGGATAGATAATGATATTGTTGATAAAAACCGTAGATATTCTGAGGTAAAAATTCATCCCCCCGGGAGCTGAGGTAACAAACAAGACCAATATGCAGGCCAGGTGGAAAGGTGAACGACCATGTTGGAAGGGGGGTCACCTTTCCATAACCGAGGTAATGGGGGTGAGCCCAGGAAACTGGTGAAGAACACAATAGAAGAGATGGTGTTAATAGGGTAGAGCGTGGAGCAAAGCTAGAAGATAAGGAGTAGGGGAAAAGAAAAGGTGTGTGGACACTGGGATAAAAGCCAAGGTAAAAACCCCAAGGTGAGAGTGAAAAGAACTGCCAATGTGACACATGAGAGATAGCAAACCACCCTAGGTTGAGAAAAGAACCTAGAAAAAGAATTAACCTAAAGTGCCGTAATAGAATAAAAGGTGAAGGATTACCATGTGGAGTGAGCCTTGGTGAAAAATGAGGCAGGGAGCAATCTCCGGAAAGGGGTGTAATGGTGAGGGGAGCCCGCAGCATCGTCAAGTATGAATACCAACATCACGCTGAGGATTGCGCAACTCATGGGAAGAGGGCAACCCCGTCCGAGCGACTCGCGCTCATAAGAAGGCGCCCGGCATCCCACGTGTTGTGCGCCGATGAAAAAAGCAGACACGTAAGCGTATGGCGTCACTGATGACGCCGGACGTCAGGCGTGTGGGCGTGGCGTCGACGCACAGCGGGAGCGAGCCAGCGATCCCATGACCAACCGGCCAGGAGATTGGAGGATAGCCGCGGTGTGCGTCGCAGCTCCCAGAAGTCCCAAATTCCCCCCCTTCTTTTCAATAATATTTAGGGATGGAGACCGGTGTACTGGATGGTCACGGCTCATATAAAGTCCCACCTATTTTTAATTTCCTCTTAAGTTAAATAGGGATGGAAACAACCCACTGGTCTATCTTATTTTACCACTTGGTTATTTTCTGTCATATCATCCAATGCAGTCAGTATAGATACATGCTATACTGGTATCATTCCTGGGTTGTTGTACTCTTCCAGTAAGGCAACCACCTCTAAGAAGGGGGTGATCCCATCCACTTCCGGGAGCTGCGACGCACACCGCGGCTATCCTCCAATCTCCTGGCCGGTTGGTCATGGGATCGCTGGCTCGCTCCCGCTGTGCGTCGACGCCACGCCCACACGCCTGACGTCCGGCGTCATCAGTGACGCCATACGCTTACGTGTCTGTTTTTTTCATCGGTGCACAACACGTGGGATGCCGGGCGCCTTCTTATGAGCGCGAGTCGCTCGGACGGGGTTGCCCTGTTCCCATGAGTTGCGCAATCCTCAGCGTGACGTTGGTATTCATACTTGACGATGCTGCGGGCTCCCCTCACCATTACACCCCTTTCCGAATATTGCTCCCTGCCTCATTTTTCACCAAGGATCACTCCACATGGTAATCCTTCACCTTTTATTCTATTACGGCACTTTAGGTTAATTCTTTTTCTAGGTTCTTTTCTCAACCTAGGGTGGTTTGCTATCTCTCATGTGTCACATTGGCAGTTCTTTTCACTCTCACCTTGGGGTTTTTACCTTGGCTTTTATCCCAGTGTCCACACACCTTTTCTTTTCCCCTACTCCTTATCTTCTAGCTTTGCTCCACGCTCTACCCTATTAACACCATCTCTTCTATTGTGTTCTTCACCAGTTTCCTGGGCTCACCCCCATTACCTCGGTTATGGTAAGGTGACCCCCTTCCAACATGGTCGTTCACCTTTCCACCTGGCCTGCATATTGGTCTTGTTTGTTACCTCAGCTCCCGGGGGGATGAATTTTCACCTCAGAATATCTACGGTTTTTATCAACAATATCATTATCTATCCTCTTGTACACTATAGGTAAGAGTTGTTAGGACTACTGTTTTATGTTCCTTCTCTTCCTACTATAATCAATTACCATTGATTATTGATTCATTGTTTATCATAGGTACCCCCAATATATAGTTGCTCCTGATGAGTGGAAACGATCCACGAAACGCGTCGAGCTTTTTCACGATTGGATGCTATGCCACAATAACCATGATTCCAATATGGGTTTGATTTGTTTAAATCATCAAAAAAATATATTGGTTAATATTATATAGCTACTCTGGAGTGTACTGTTGGTTCATTATCAATTATATGTAACAATCTTATTGTATTATGAATTTTATTGTGCTATGATTGTATCATGCCTTTTAATTCTGCTAATTACATATTTATCTACTATTAATGTTATCCACTCTACTACCTCCTCTCATGTTGCCAATAAATTATTCTTACCATTTTGATTGATTTAATCTACCTCAGTGTCTTGTTTCATATAAAGTCCCAAATTCCCCCCCTTCTTTTCAATAATATTTAGGGATGGAGACCGGTGTACTGGATGGTCACGGCTCATATAAAGTCCCACCTATTTTTAATTTCCTCTTAAGTTAAATAGGGATGGAAACAACCCACTGGTCTATCTTATTTTACCACATGGTTATTTTCTGTGATATCATCCAATGCAGTCAGTATAGATACATGCTATACTGGTATCATTCCTGGGTTGTTGTACTCTTCCAGTAAGGCAACCACCTCTAAGAAGGGGGTGATCCCATCCACTTCCGGGAGCTGCGACGCACACCGCGGTTATCCTCCAATCTCCTGGCCGGTTGGTCATGGGATCGCTGGCTCGCTCCCGCTGTGCGTCGACGCCACGCCCACACGCCTGACGTCCGGCGTCATCAGTGACGCCATACGCTTACGTGTCTGTTTTTTTCATCGGCGCACAACACGTGGGATGCCGGGCGCCTTCTTATGAGCGCGAGTCGCTCGGACGGGGTTGCCCTCTTCCCATGAGTTGCGCAATCCTCAGCGTGACGTTGGTATTCATACTTGACGATGCTGCGGGCTCCCCTCACCATTACACCCCTTTCCGGAGATTGCTCCCTGCCTCATTTTTCACCAAGGCTCACTCCACATGGTAATCCTTCACCTTTTATTCTATTACGGCACTTTAGGTTAATTCTTTTTCTAGGTTCTTTTCTCAACCTAGGGTGGTTTGCTATCTCTCATGTGTCACATTGGCAGTTCTTTTCACTCTCACCTTGGGGTTTTTACCTTGGCTTTTATCCCAGTGTCCACACACCTTTTCTTTTCCCCTACTCCTTATCTTCTAGCTTTGCTCCACGCTCTACCCTATTAACACCATCTCTTCTATTGTGTTCTTCACCAGTTTCCTGGGCTCACCCCCATTACCTCGGTTATGGTAAGGTGACCCCCTTCCAACATGGTCGTTCACCTTTCCACCTGGCCTGCATATTGGTCTTGTTTGTTACCTCAGCTCCCGGGGGGATGAATTTTCACCTCAGAATATCTACGGTTTTTATCAACAATATCATTATCTATCCTCTTGTACACTATAGGTAAGAGTTGTTAGGACTACTGTTTTATGTTCCTTCTCTTCCTACTATAATCAATTACCATTGATTATTGATTCATTGTTTATCATAGGTACCCCCAATATATAGTTGCTCCTGATGAGTGGAAACGATCCACGAAACGCGTCGAGCTTTTTCACGATTGGATGCTATGCCACAATAACCATGATTCCAATATGGGTTTGATTTGTTTAAATCATCAAAAAAATATATTGGTTAATATTATATAGCTACTCTGGAGTGTACTGTTGGTTCATTATCAATTATATGTAACAATGCTATTGTATTATGAATTTTATTGTGCTATGATTGTATCATGCCTTTTAATTCTGCTAATTACATATTTATCTACTATTAATGTTATCCACTCTACTACCTCCTCTCATGTTGCCAATAAATTATTCTTACCATTTTGATTGATTTAATCTACCTCAGTGTCTTGTTTCATTTAAAGTCCCAAATTCCCCCCCTTCTTTTCAATAATATTTAGGGATGGAGACCGGTGTACTGGATGGTCACGCCTCATATAAAGTCCCACCTATTTTTAATTTCCTCTTAAGACTCCACCATTCGGTGGCGTGTGTTGACGCCTGCAGGGTTGGGGAGCTCACATAGCAGCTCCTTAGGGTCTGCTATGTCAGCAGCAGAGACTCTCCATGCTGAGCTGATGCGATGGACGGTTGTATCCACAGGTGAGTGACCTTTGGTGTGGTTGGTGCGGGGGAATTGCTCTCCCTCAGCGCCCCCTCTCCCTCGCTCTCTCCCCACTCCCCTCCTCCCTTCCTAATCCCCCTTGACATTATGTATCGTTATTATGTTTTCCCTGCAGATTTGGTTGCCACTAAGGGACTCATAGGCTGATTAGCCTCTGGACCCACACATTTTGAGTGGCCTCTGCATTCTCTTGGAGCTATCCCTTGATTGGGCTCTCATTTAACCCTATCTTGCACCGCTTCATATCCCATCCAGCCCATGCAATTATTCCTTTATGGCCAGGTTATCAGTCTGGTAAGTTACTCTCTGAAATATATGCCACTGTGGTGTTCAAGGTGGCTGTCTATCTACTTTGTCAGCACCTCTCTCACCCCCGTTTTCCTCACTCCCCCACTATTGCCTTCCTTGGGTCCTTCTTTTTCCCTCTGTTTCCCTTCCCCCTTCCATCACCACCCTCACACCATTTTCCCTCCTTTTCTCTTCTTCCCCTCTTTTTTCCCTTCCCCCTCCCTTTCTCTTCCCTCTCCCTTGTCCGGTTCCTTCTATACCATCACCATTTCACTCCTACCTCCTTCCTTTTCCTTCACACTTTTCCTTCACCCCTCATTTCCCTCCTCCCTCCTTTCACTCCTCCCCCCCCTTTTTATTCCCCCTCACTCCTTTCCTTCCCTCCCCCTTCTCTCCCTTTTCCCACACTTACCCCCTCATTTTTTGTTGTGTTCTGTTTTTCCGTCCCCTTCTTTTCCCTCCTTCCTCTTTTTCCCCCTTCTTCCTCCCCCAACCCTCAAACCCCTCCCTTCCCCCCTTCCCCTCCCTCCCTTCTTCCCCCCCTTTTCCCCCCTCTCCCCTCCCTTCCTTCTATCCTTCTTTCCCTTTCCCCTTAGCCTCTTTTCTTTCCCCCTGTTTTCTTCCCCCTTCCTTTCTCCCCTCTCTCCCTCCCTTTCCCCCCCTTCTCCTTTCTCCCCCCCTGCCCTTCCTCCCCTCATTTGACCTCACAGTGGCACTTGTTTGGTTTCTTTACCACTCTACCACACCACTCTTTGTAGTAACTTGATATTTTAACCCCTGTCATCACCTTTTTACCATGGACGGTCATTTAAAATCCTCCTTGTCCGCCTTGGGGGGAATTTTGTCGGGCCCTGTCGCTATTTGGTTTCATCCAAACGGGTGAGCGTGTCTCTCTACCTTAACCCCTATTGTAATATATTGTTAAAATGTAATTATGCTTTGTCTAAATGTATTACTTGTTTCTTAGACCACTTCTCCCGAAGAAGTGGTTTATACCGCGAAACCGGTAGAGGAAACAATGTATACTCCACTCCAACAGAAGCTCTACGGTGGAACCCGTTAGTAGTCAGTTACTTGTGGTGTATTTTTTAATATTTCTGTATATTGGTTCTTTTTTTGATTTGTATTAAAGCTTGATTTTTTATCATAACCATTGGGTCATTGTATCAGTACCGAGATAGTCCATTAACCTTTTTAGGTAGTCATGTGTATTGGCCTGCATGAGCAACTGCCCCCACATTTCCACCTTCCCAATTCTTCATATTTCAATTTGGATGATGGCACTTTTTTACTTTATATTGATTATTAACCACTTCAATACCAGGCCAATTCTGACATTTCTCTCCTACATGTAAAAATCATCATTTTTTTGCTAGAAAATTACATAGAACCCCCAAACATTATATATGTTTTTTAGCAAAGACCCTAGAGAATACAATGGCGGTTGTTGCAACTTTTTATCTCACACAGTATTTGCGCAGGAATTTTTCGAACGCGTTTTTTTTGGGAAAAAAACAGTTTTGTGTTTAAAAAAAAACAAAACAGTAAAGTTAGCCCAATGTTTTTGCATTTTGTGAAAGATGAAGTTACGCCGAGTAAATAGATACCTAACATGTCACGCTTCAAAATTGCACACGCTTGTGGAATGGCGCCAATGTTCGGTACTTAAAAATCCCCATAGGCGACACTTTAAATTTTTTTACTGGTTACATGTTTTGAGTTACAGAGGAGGTCTAGGGCCAAAATTATTGCTCTCGCTCCAACGTTCGTGGCGATACCTCACATGTATGGTTTGAACACCGTTTTCATATGTGGGCGGGACTTACGTATGCGTTCGCTTCTGCGTGCGAGCACACGGGGACAGCGGCGCTTTAAAAAAAAATTTTTTTATTGTTAATTATATTTTTTTTTTTTATTTTGACACTTTTTTGAAAAAAAAAATTGATCACTTTTATTCCTATTACAAGGAATGTAAACATCCCTTGTAATAGCAATATGACATGTCAGGTGCTCTTAATAGTGAGATGTGGGGTCAATAAGACCCCATATCTCACCACTAGGCTGGGAAGCCTGAAATAAAAAAAAAAAAACCATTGCTGCTTCCCAGCCGAAGCGGCGCCGTTTTTTTGAATGGAGAGGCCGGGCGTGACGTCATAACATCGCGCCCGGCCTCCGACGATCATAGAGACTCATCTGGTCCGCCGGAAATCTCTATGATCTACATCCAGCGCCGGCGGATCCACTCTCCACCTCACCGATCGTAACGGTGAGTCGGAGCAAGCACCGGAGGGGGGCGGGAGGGAGGACGTCCCCTCTCGCCTCCCATAGGAACGATCAAGCGGCGGAACGGCCGCTATGATCATTCCTATGGTGTAGAGATTCGCCGGCTGAAACCGGCAATATCTGAATGATGTTTGTAACTACAGGCATCATTCAGATATACCCGCCCAAAGCCCAGGACGTCATATGACGTCCGTGGGCTGGAAGTGGTTAATATATGAGGCCATACCCAAATAATTTTGTCACACTCATTGGGTGGATAACACACCCGTTTCTCTTTTCCATCCATCGATGATTTTTTGCAACTTAGATCGATGGGCCCCTCTGAGTGCCTCTACTCTTTAATTTTGCTAGTTTCACTAACCCCCCTCTCTTGTTTGGTCACCACTATACTATTAAGGATTGGCCCCCTGGATGGTTTTTGACAATAGATGTTCTTGTCACTGACTGGGCAGGTTTTCTGACGAACCTAAAGACGGCCTGTCTAAGTGATCATAAAACTGAAGATGACATCAAAACGTTTTTTGTCAGGATGTTTAGTTTGCTGAAGCGCAAGTTGCACTTACATTGGCATATAGAATATTTTAAAATGTATGTTGCAGAAAACATCTGCCCAATCGGCCTAAGAGGTGAAATTTTTCCAACTATAAAAGATCCTTCCGTTGAATTTAAAAAGTCTTGGGAAAATATTTTGACCAACTGTAGTCTTGATCTAATGAGATCACTTATTACACAATATACCCATGTTATGACCACACTTGACAGTGAGATCGACTGATTGAATTCTGAATATTCCCATCTAGCTGATAATACGACTTGTAATGCTAAATGGAAAGAACTCAAAGACCGATTGGAGATACTGAACAGGGACATCATCGTTAAGAAGCAAAGCAAATTCAGCAAGGACAGATCTGCCTTTGCTGAGGGCTATGTCTATCGATGGTCGGGAAGGAATTCCGGTAGGAGGGGCTCTCCTCGGGGCAATGCTATGAGAAACCCCACTACTGAAGCCGAATCTGACTCGTCCCTATCTTCAACTTTCTCCTTACAAAGTAATTTACTTTCGACTATTACACTGGCAACTAACTCCTCACGGAAACGATTACGTTATGGTGGCGGCACTCCACGTGCTAACCCCAAGAAAGACAAAAAAGGCCCTAAAACTTCCAAAACTGCACATGCACCCCCCACACACACAACTAATGACACTGTTGCCCCGAATACACGGCACTATCCTTAAAGTCTTTAACTCAGCACTTATGACCAGCAAATACACCAAGGTCAATGAAGATCTAATTTTTTTAGACCTCGAGAAACAGCAGGGGAATTTAGACACGTATGTGTTAAAACCCACACATCCTCAACCCAACACTCCCAGCACGACACCAACTTCAACATTATAAATCTCACCCCCTATCATTTGACTGAGGATGAATCCCCTGTACTTCAATTAGGCCTAGGCTTCTGTCCCCTAGATGCTCTTAAAGTTACAGAGACTATTAAAGATTTGTATTTGTTTACTCGCAATCTCACTTTTAAATCTATTTTCGACAAGGATCGTGCAAAACTTAATCTTGAGCGTGAGCTCTCGGAGCGCACCAAGCACTTCAGTATGGAGGCGTTTCGGGCGCTGTGCCAAAATCTCACGCAGATTCCCAGATTTAATGACCTGCCCGGTCATATGGGCATTCTTACAGGCTACTATTAGGGATTTGAAACAGCAACAGTGGCATGACATCTCTCCTAATCTTAACAATAGCCAAACCAAAGCACTTAAATCTCTAAAAAAATCATTCTGATATTGTTATCAAGCAATCAGACAAAGGTGGCAACATCGTTCTAATGACGCATAGCCAATATCAATCATTCTGCTTGGCTATTCTTAATAATCATAATTGGTATCGACCCATCCCCCTATCCCTTGTGTTTACCTTCACCTCGGAAACTCCGGGTCCTTTGCACTGAGGCCTTTTTCCTAGGCCTCAATGACAAGGACACCCTTTAGTTCCTGGTCCCTAAGTTCCCTTGTGTCCCCACCTTTTATTCCCTCCCAAAAACCCATAAAAATGTTCAGAACCCCCCAGGTAGACCCATTGTCTCTGGGATAGGTTCATTGACTGATAACGCAAGCAAATTTGATGCATTCTTGATGCCCCATGTGCGTAGTCTCCCTTCGTACATTAGGGATACTACAGACCTTCTGCAACACCTCGAGGGGATCCAGATCCCTCCGGATGCCTTGCTCGTGGCGATTAATATCAAGGCATTGTACTCGAGTATTCCCCACGAGCGGGGCGTCCTGGTGGCTGGATCCTTCTTGGGTGAACAAGATACAACCACTTGGCCCCTCAACAATTTTATTTTATCCTTAAATTGTTGCAATTCATCCTGACTAAAAATTACTTTACCTTTAATGACCAGTTGTTTCTGCAGATCCAAGGAGTCGCTATGGGGACTTCATGTACCCCAGCCTATGCTAATCTTTATCTAGGTGGGTGGGAGAGATATATTCATTAGAATGAAAGATATATGGACTTCCTTGAAAATGTCCTTATTTGGTATCGATATAGACGATCTATTTCTGGTTTGGACTGGGATGAAGGATTGTTTATTGGAATTTGTCCATAGCCTGGATGACAATGATTTCAACCTGAAATTCACTTTCAAGTTTGATAATGGTCAGATCCTATTTTTGGATCTGTCCATTATCAAACAACCAGTCGACACGTTGGGTACTGATCTATATCGCAAGCCCACAGCCGGGAACACTTTGCTACATGCAACCAGTGCTCATCCCAAACCACTGGTTACCTTTTGCGCAATATCTGCGCTTACGTAGGAACTGTACATCTGGAAGTGACTTCAGGATCCAGGCTAATGCCTTATGCGAATGGCTATTACTGAGAGGGAACTCGCGCACAAACCTCAGAAAAGCTTTTAACAAAGCTTTTTCACGTTCTAGGCAATCTTTACTTTACCATAGTCCCAAACCACCATCATCTAATGACCCTGTTAGGTTTATTACTACATATTCAGCTCACCATAAAGTACTTAAGACTATCTTAAGTACTTTACTTACCACTGGCATTTACTTGCCGAACACCATGTCTTGGGTAGATATGTGCGACCTGTCCTCGACTTGGTGTTCCACAGGGCACGCTCCCTATATGATCAGCTGACCTGTAGTCAATATGTGTCCTCAAATTTTTTGAAATCTGGAACCTATGGGACCTTTAGATGCGGTGATTGCCCCCGCTGCCCTTGGGTCCTTGAGGGAAAACATTTCATCTTACCCAATGGTGAAAACTTTATCTCACGAACCTATGCAGACTGTGGAACTAGGGGGGTCATATACCTGATGCTATGCGATTGTAATGCCTTTTACGTCGGTAAGACTATCTGAGAATTCAGGAAAAGGATAGGTAATCATCTTTACCACTCTGGCAGTGGAAAACCCACTACCATAGGTAGCCATATTGGACTTTACCATCACTATGATATCTCTGTTGTCCAACTCCTTGTTCTCGAGGTGGTTCAACACCAGGGAGGGTGACTGGGACCGAACAATCCTACAGAGGCCTCCGGGCCTCAATGAATTTGTCTCTTACAAACCATTTTTGTGAATTAATTATGCCCTGTCCCCATACTGTCCTTCTTTCCCCCTTTTTTGGTCTGTTTTTAATGCCCTAACTGCTGTCAATCTATGTATCCAACTGTCAATCCTTCCAGGTGACATATGATTTCTTTTTGTATTTAGGATTGGTGACACTTTGGGAATGCTTAACCCCAAAGTTAATTTATTAAAACTTTTGTTAATGGCTCTAATATATTTTGTATTAATATCCTGTATTTTACTTTGATTTTGTACTTTTGTATGGGAGACCCGCTCCCTCTGGTGGTTGATCGGGTGATTTTGGGCTCCTTCTCTCTTCCCGCTGGCGGACATGTGTTTGCCCTGGCCGGCTTGCACTTTCAGCCATCCCGGCTTGCCTTGAATGAGCCTGGGCCGCCCGGCCTATGGGCTCTTTCATGGCGCACTTGCGCAGTAGCATGGACACGCGTACCTGCGCAGTGCGGGCAAACTGATACTCATTCGGCTGTGTGTGTTGACTCCTGCAGGGTTGGGGAGCTCATATAGCGGCTCCTTCGGGTCCGCTATGTGAGCAGCAGAGACTCTCCATGCTGGGCTGATGCGATGGACGGTTGTAACCACAGGTGAGTGACCTTTGGTGTGGTTGGTGCGGGGGAATTGCTCTCCCCCAGCACCCCCTCTCCCTCGCTCTCTCCCTGCTCCCCCTTCCCCCTCCCCCCTTCCTAATCCCCCTTGACATTTTGTATCATTATTATGTTTTCCCTGCACATTTGGTTGCCACTAAGGGACTCATAGGCTGATTAGCCTCTGGACCCACACATTTTGAGTGGCCTCTGCATTCTCTTGGAGCTACCCCTGATTGGGCTCCCATTTAAACCTATCTTGCACCACTCCATATCCCATCCAGCCCATGCAATTATTCCAGGTTATCAGTCTGGTAAGTTACTCTCTGAAATATATGTCACTGTGATGTTCAAGGTGGCTGTCTATCTACTTTGTCGGCACCTCTCTCATCCCCCTTTCCCTCACTCCCCCCATTATGCCCTTCCTTGGGTCCTTTTTTTCCCCTCTGTTTCCCTTCCCCCTACCATCACCACCCTCACACCGTTTTCCCTCCTTTTCTCTTCTTCCCCCTTTTTTCCCTTCCCTTCCCTTTCTCTTCCCTCTCCCTTGTCCGGTTCCTTCTATACCATCACCATTTCACTCCTACCTCCTTCCTTTTCCTTCACACTTTTCCTTCACCCCTCATTTCCCTCCTCCCTCCTTTCACCCCCCTTTTTATACCCCCTTACTCCTTTCCTTCCCTCCCTTCCCCTCCCTTTCTCTTCCCTCTCCCTTGTCCATTTCTTTCTATACCATCACCATTTCACTCCTACCTCCTTCCTTTTCCTTCACACATTTCCTTCACCCCTCATTTCCCTCCTCGGAGACATGTCTCCATTCCCAGTGGAAGCCTGTTTAGGGGAAACGCGTCGGGTGGAGCTAGAGGCTGTGACGCCATCATGTTTTTTTAGTTTTTTCCCCATGCAGTCAGTTGGTTTGCTCCCTTGCTCAATGTCTGCTAAAATTAGCATTTGAACTTTTTAGCTGTTTTTTATCTGGTTCCTGTTTGCTGTGCACCTTTGAAGTTGTTGATTTGCGGTTCCTAGAGTGCTGTGTGTCATTGCTGTGATCAACTGCAGTGAAATTTGTTGAAGTGACTGTGAAAAAGTTTTTTAAATAAATTTTTTGAAAATACACATCTGCACTATGGAGTTTCTCCCGCTTTGTTCCCACTGAGGTGTTCGGCTTATATTATGGATAAATCAAAGATTTAAATCATTCTGGAGCTGTGGAAATCTTTTATACCAAAAACAGAGGATACCTGTTCTGTGGATTGAGTTAAGTGGATGAAGATTCAGCGACTGACATCCAGGTGGTAATCAAGGAAGCCGGCAGGCTAATGCAACAAGCTTGTTTGATCTCCCTAACCAGAGATCCATCTGATCCGGTAAGCAGCCTCTTCTACTATATTTCTGAATGGGAAGATCATCACTGTATTCCAGTAGAAGATTTGTTTCATCATCAGCATAATATATGTTTCTATGAGGACTGAGCTTGATTACAATTTTTTATTTGTTATTTGTTTAAGTTTTTACACAGGATATTCAAGGGGGAGAAATTCCCACTGAGAGACTGTTTTTTTCTCTAGCACTATTTCTGAGGTGTTGGGTGAATACTACATTGTTGCTGACCAAAAAGTCCCTTTTTGCAACATTGTGGATGATGTATTATACCACTATATTTCACTATATGATGTTCACAATATTATTTTGAGTAATGAGTGGATGCTACATTGTTGCTGACTAAAAAGTTTCTTTAGCAACATTGTGGCCAGTGTCACTATACTAATATATTTCATTATATTTTATTTTCAGAATAGTGTTTGGAGCACGTTAATTTAATATACAGAGGAACTATAGCAATATCTTCAAATAATTTTTTTCACATAAGTTTTTTTCACATAAAGTATTTTGGATATTTACTCAATATCACACCCATAGTGTTGAAACCACTAAGGATTACACACACTGTATAAAATACACTGTGTTAGGATGCGCGCTTGTCACTATATATGTACTGTATTAGGGTCTTTTGTATTTTTTTGACTAACATTAGCAGCTGCACCTAATATTTTATTTTATTTTTAATTTGTTTGGTTAGCGCAAAAGTTCTTTTTCTTTTATTTTTTATTTTTCTTTTATGTCTTGTTTTGTTGATGTATCTTGACCTGTAAGAGCGTTTGGAGACAAAACTTCCTCAGACATTAACAGTTTTCTCATGTAGTTTGCAAGTTCACAATCCATTTCCTCATCTTCCCTAGCAAATTGCTTAAGCTGTGGAATATAGTATGGTCTCCCGTATAGTATCTCATAAGGTGTCAACCCTTTTGCTGTAGGGGTTATTCTCATGCTCAGCAGAACTATTGGCAGACACTGAACCTAGTTTTTTTCCAGTTTCCTCCATTAGCTTCCTCAGTTTACTTTTTATAGTACCATTATGCCTTTCCACAGTACCTGCAGACTGTGGGTGGTAAACACAATGGTTCTTTAAGTCAATATTATACCATTGACCGATCTGCTGTATTGTCTGGTTTACAAAATGCGAATCATTGTACAAAAAAAATTTTTTTTTTAGTAATTTGTAAATACGTTGTGAACACTTTATTAATCATCTGTACCATCCCCCCTTTTGAGACATGGGCCTGCCCATGACTCAATAAAACTACATATCTAAACAATGAGGTAGGCAATATAGGTTTACCATCTATGCTTATATAATTATATTATATATGCCTTTTATCTGTACTGCCCCTTTTGACAACCATTTTTGTTTCTCAGCCTTGGGTGCTGATTTTTGCATTTGTATTAACCATGTTTCATCTATCACGCTCTGCATTTCTGCTGGTTTCTTAAGATAGTAATGTACTTATATCAATAACAGAAAATACCTTGTTCTCAGGCTTGGGTCATTCAGGAGGACATGGTGGGTCAGGCACTACTACCACATCTTTACTTATTGCTTGTAAGTGCTGAACGAGTCCCCAGCCTCCTTGTGGCTTCTTAACAGGAAACAATGGTGTAACACAGGGTAAATCTGGACACTCTTGCAGAAGAACAAAAATTGGAAAATCCCCCAGGGGGCTTTTTAGCAGCAATTATAATATATTCATACAAAAAATGTAGTAAAAGTATAATAAAATCATTTATTGTGCAAAACACAACTTGCAAGTCATTTGTCAAAATTGTTATACAAATACAAAATTCATTAATAGACATCCACATGAATACTCTGACGCGTTTCGACCTGTGCTGTTGCAGTCTTCTTCAGGGGATTGTATTCTGGTGAAATATATCAAAAGTTTCAATATAGCCACACCTTGTATCATATTAGAAACTATATGTGTATATAATGTTGTTATATTTACCACTAAAAGGGTGAGTTTCGACCAAAAGTCACATATCCAGAGGTTTCCCAAAAGGGGAAACACTGATCCAGGGATCCACATGCGTCAATCCCCACCCCTCCAGGTGGGCACCAGCATCAAAAAAGGCTTGCAAGAAGTCACACCCCATTGGGACAAAATAGGGGGGGGGTGGATGACATCTGAAATATATTATAGTAGATAGTTTACATTCCATTCACATATAATAATATTAAACAATACTTTTTTCATTCCTCTTATTGCATCCTCCCTTGGGGTAGGAAATTGCAATTAGACAATTTAGATACAGCATTAGTAATCTAGCATAGTTCAAACTTCTGCATTTTCCTTACATATATTAGGTCAAGAATCCAAATACTTGCATATATATAGGTGGGGATACAGCTCACTAGGTGCTAGGACATCACCTTTAATACTTAAACACTTAACTAACTACTATAATATATTTCAGGTTGTCTTCCATCGCCCCCCCTATTTTGTCCCAACGGGGTGTGACTTCTTGCCAGCCTTTTTTTGATGCTGGTGCCCACCTGGAGGGGTGGGGATTGATGCATGTGGATCCCTGGATCAGTGTTTCCCCTTTTGGGAAACCTCTGGATATGTGACTTTTGGTTGAAACTCACCCTTTTAGTGGTAAATATAACAACATTATATACACATATAGTTTCTAATATGATACAAGGTGTGGCTATATTGAAACTTTTGATATATTTCACCAGAATACAAATCCCTGAAGAAGACCGCAACAGCACAGGTCGAAATGCGTCGGGGTATTCATGTGGATGTCTATTAATGAATTGACTTTGTGTTTTAAATGAATTGTATCAAACTCAGATGAAATATTCTGAGATATGTCCGTAACCAGAGTTTTGTATTTTTATAACAATTTTGATAAATGACTTGCAAGTTGTGTTTCGCACAATAAATGATTTTATTATACTTGTACTACATTTTTTGTATGAATATATTATAATTGCCGCTAAAAAGCCCCCTGGGGGATTTTCCAATTTTTGTTCTTATGCAATACTGTTTGGGGTGTGCGGCTGACTCTATTTCATGTGTTTTTTCTATTGTTTAATCCGGAAACTCTATGACCATACCCCTACCCTGCTTTTTCCTGACCACAGTATCCATTCCAACCTCTGCATGCTTTCTCAAAGGGCACCGTTTCTTGATGCAGTCTCACAGTACTTTTGGGGGTGATATGCATTAATTAGTCCTACATCACCTTTTCCTCTTTACCAAAGGTGGTCAGGGATGTATTTTAGTGCATCCTCTTCCTCCCAGGTCAAGAGGACCAGTCATTCCTTGCCACAATGTCCCCCTGAATGGTGCACCCCTGGTGTACTTTGTGTGACCCAAGCATTTAACAAATCTCCCAACTCATACTATTCTACTGTAGTGCTTCAAGTAATTGACACATGGGGTGTAACTCTTTTTAGAAGCATAAAAAAAATCAACAAATGTTTAAGAATAAGAAAGTATTCTGAGATTTTCTGCTCAGCTCATCAAGTTTCTTTCTAAAATCACCAGACATAACTACCTAAATGTGCCCCTTTAGAGAGATGCAGAGTACTGAGATGAACTGTAAGAAAAGTGATTTAATGTTGTTGCACATATGTGCAGACAGCTATTTAGAAAATGGTGGCTATACCTTCTACTCTCCTACACTCATACTGAAATACATTATCTTGTCTAACATGTAAAACCTACAACTGTAATTCGATTAGCAGCATTTAATTTATCTACAGATTCAAGCTATGCTGGGACTTGTGGTTCCACAACAGATAGTGCTCAGAGAGCAGCTACAACAATGAGATATATACACAAATTGTATCTAAGCATCCAATCAGGGGAGAGATCATTACAGTCATCTGCACCATCAAAACATCTAATATTCTTATGATTATAAACTTCAGTATTATTTATGTCACACTGGACCATTTGCCTATTGCAGTATTTCAGCAAGAAAGGGAAGCTAATGACGGTCACTGGTGGTCTGGTCCCTTCACAGGATTTTAAATTCCAGCTCGAAGGACCAATTTGTGAGGGAAATTCTCCTGAGACCACACTCTGGATCAAGTTAAGAAGTCTTCTTTATTTTATTCATACGAAGAGACAAGTTACAACAAAGGAACAGATATTTGCCTATTGGTTCTCACCGCTATAACCCGTGCGATAGGGCTGCATATATAGCAGTGAGCCTGATAGACGCCTATCTGGACTTATCTGTCTAACAATTGTAAAACTTGCATTTATATACCTTTTACAAACCTTATCTTAGCCATCTCTCCTAGATATGATTGGTTGCTAAGATCTACGTCAATGTAACTAACTATAAATCTGACACCTGTTCTACAACCAGACAAACTTATTCATTCCCAGAATTCCTATATGTTCATTAAAGTGATTTATAACTGGTTTTGTCCAATTAAAAACACCCGTTTAGAGACGGTATGGCACCCAGCTGTTTTAAATCAAACCCTCCTTGTCCTGATAAGACTTAACCAACTTCAAGGATAACAGATTTATGACTTAGGGAAAATGAACTTGCAATAACCCCACCAAATGTGTTATGTCTTATTGTTTTTCACTATACAATCCTATGTGTAGGTATACATACCTGGTTTCACAAAAAAGTACTGTATTATCTACATAAAAAAAGAATATATATATATATATATATATATATATATATATATATATATATATATATATATATATATATATATATATATATATATATATATATCACAAAGCTAACTACTCTATTCAATGTATTTTAACAGTTTTAATGAGGGCACAAGCAGATCTTTGTATGACCCTGTCAAACTTAATTAATGTACTGTACATAACTTTCCCATATTCCCACATAATTTCTAAACCTCCTGTATAAGATGTTTTTATCGTATCAGGCTGTAGCTGTCAAATGTTTCTTTTCTCATTAGTAACTAAAAATGAACTATCTTATCTCTGTGATTTATATGCATTTCAAGGACTCAAAACAACTCTGTGTAACTTGAATCTTTTCTACTTCTAAGCAATCTCATGCAAGCATTCATTAAATGATTATAAAATAAGCATCCAATTTTTCTAACAGAAACTCATAAGTGGCCAACACGACCGCCAACATCACAGTACTACTTAACCCCTTATAATTATAGTAGTAAGACCCCGAGTTGGTTGGTGGTACGATCCATATGTGCTTCCCAGCTATAGCACCACCACAATTGGGAAAATCCCACTGGTGATGAAACTGGGAAGCCACAGTCTGCCATTCCTGTGGGTTGGAAGGAAACTGTGGAATCAAACAAGAAAAAAATAATTAGTACTTTTGCACATAACATTGCAAGCAGATTAGACACAAACATTCTTGGCCAACATATGCTTTAACATGCTTTTGGTGAATTCATCCATAAATATGACCACAAAAGAGGTAGGTATAGTGTGTATGCTTGCCGCATGCAGGTGTCCTGCTTCGTAATATAAGGCGACAGCAAAGCCAATAGATGGTGAAAGAAGGGGTCCGTCATCCAGAGATAATTCCTGAAATCATCAGGATTATTCTCCTGGAGCTCCCGCAGCAAAGGTATATGACAAAATTGGTCACGATTTAAGCAACCAACTCTTGGTCCAAGAACTCCTCCTTCCCCTGTTCATGGACTGGACTTGGGTCATAGCAATAACTTCAAGCCTAACAAGAGCACAATCTCTTCGACGAGAACACCACATGGCTAGTAAAAGAACGGCTGCTCAGAACGAACTGACAGAACGCACTGAAAATCAGAAAGGACCTGACCTGACAAGCACGACCTGAATATCAGAAACGACCAGACAAGCACGCACTGAAAATCAGAGGCAAACTATAAATAGAATGCACTGAAAAACAGAAACGACCTGACAAGCACGCACTGAAAAACAGATACAAACCAACAAGCACAACCTGAAAAGCAGAAACAAACTGAAAAGCATGAGGCTGAAAAACGCGAATCGTCACTCACCAAACATCTACTAACACAAGATAAACACAAGCATAGGTGTGCGCAGCCTTTTGCATTAGGGTGTGCACCCCAAAGCTCAAACACACATGCCTTTATCTACAGCCTCAGCTGCACTGGACAGTGAATTAATGGGAAGTGCTCTGTGCTGAGCGTCTCCCTGTTCATTCACACACTGAAGCACAAACTGTGTTTGCTATGCTTCAGTTATAAATGAACACAGTGAGTGGGTGTGTTCACGCTTTTCATTTACAAAAGGAAGACGCTGGTAAATTACAATTTACGAGCCCCTTCCCCCCACTCTCCATCCTGAAACATCCCCTGCGGAGCGGGGGGGACAACATAGGGGAAACCCAGACAGTAGGGGTAATTGGCACTCCCCGTAGTGATTGGGGTGTGCTCAGGCACACCTGGCACACCCCGTGCGCACGCCTATGAACACAAGATTAGCAGAAGGAGCCCAAAGGGTGGCGCATGACTTTTGAACTTCTTTTTTATCGGCTCGCTGTACGTCTTGTATGTCACTACGTTCGTAATTGTTGGCCAACATTTGTGTGACCATGTGTATGCAAGACAAGTTGGAACCAACACCCTTCAAACAAAATTCCACGGTTTTGTTGTTGGAAAGTCCGATCGTGTGTACGGGGCTTTAGGCTTGTATGTCTGACACCCTCCTTCCTGAGGTGATTGCTGTGTGAAATAATACTTTTGAGGAGACCTTCCATAATGATGTAGTCTTCCCTCCCCCGAAGGGGGCCTGTAATAGTAAGTCCAATACTATTTGGAGATCCTATGGTGGAACATATGATTGTTCTGCGGGACGAATTCTCGCACATGCCTTTAAGAACTGACAGATTAGACACGGTGTGGCCCATTTAACTCCTGTTAATGCTGTCAGGGCTGAAATTTGTACCCTCAGTGTGTTAACACTTAAGCTTTTATCTAGACTCATTGGAGTTTGTTATAGACCACCCAATGTTAACGAGGAGGTGGGGAATCAGCTCCTTGCACAGATGGAAAGGGCTGCAAGGGCTGGGACAGTGATAATAATGGGAGATTTTAACTACCCAGAAATTGACTGGAGTAATGGCACTGCTGGGACAGTTAAAGGGCAAAAATTTATAAACCTAGTACAGGACAATTTTATGGTCCAGTTTATTGAGGCCCCAACTAGGAATGAAGCTCTGTTGGACCTGGTAATCTCAAACCATGCAGAGCTTTATACTAATGTGCAGATAAAGGAACACCTGGGTAGCAGTGACCATAACATGATTTCATTTGATGTTAGCTGTAAACAAGAAATACATAAGGGAAAGATAAAAACACTTAACTTCAAGAGAGCAAATTTTCCAAGGATGAGGGCTGCTCTCCAGGACTTAGACTGGGAGGGAATATTGGCAGCGATAAACACAGAACAGAAATGGGAATTCTTCAAAAAGACTGTTTGGGACCTCACTGCAAAGTATATTCCCATGGGCAATAAGTTTAAAAGGCTAAAAAGAAAACCTATGTGGCTCACGGTCAAAGTTAGAAAAGCTATAAACAATAAGAAAAGAGCTTTTAAAAAATATAAAAATGAAGGAACACTAGAGTTGTTTAAATGCTACAAAGAATTTAACAGAATATGTAAAAAGGAAATCAAGGGTGCAAAAATTCAAAATGAACGACAGATCGCAAAAAATAGTAGGACAAACCCCAAAAAATTCTTCAAATATATTAATAGTAAAAAGGTCAGGTCTGAGCATGTAGGCCCTTTACAAAATAATCTAGAGTGGGTGACTGGGGACAAGGAGAAGGCTAATTTATTAAATACTTTCTTCAGCTCTGTGTATACAAAAGAGCATGGGGAAGCTCATGTCCATAATGGGGGTGGTATTGACACAGCCCCCAATGATCCACAATGGCTCAAAAGGGATATGGTCCAGAAATATTTAGACAGAATAAAAGTGGATAAAGCACCTGGACCTGATGGCATCCACCCACTGATCCTAAAAGAATTGAGCTCTGTAATTTCAAAGCCATTGTATCTAATTTTTAGGGACTCATTAATGACAGGAATGGTACCACTGGATTGGCGCAGGGCGAACGTGGTGCCTATATTTAAAAAGGGATCAAAGTCTTTACCAAGTAACTATAGACCTGTTAGTTTACCTTCTATAGTCGGGAAGATACTGGAGCGTTTAATAAAAGACCACATAGACGAGTTCTTGCTGGAAAAAAACATTTTAAGCAACAGACAGCATGGATTCATGAAAGACAGAAGTTGTCAGACAAACCTGATTTCTTTTTATGAAGAGGTAAGTAAAACCTTGGACAGAGGGGTGGCTGTGGACGTGGTTTACTTGGATTTTGCAAAAGCGTTCGATACAGTTCCGCACACACGGCTCATGTGTAAGCTAAAGTCTACAGGGTTGGAAATATCAGTTTGTAAATGGATAGAAAACTGGCTAAAAGACAGAATTCAGAGAGTAGTGGTTAATGATTCTTACTTTGAATGGTCTAAGGTTATCAGTGGTGTACCCCAAGGTTCAGTGCTGGGACCCTTACTCTTTAATATCTTTATAAATGATATTGGGTCTGGGATCAAAAGTAACATTTCTGTCTTTGCAGATGACACCAAGCTATGCAGTGGAATAACGTCCTTACAGGATGTCTCCAATTTACAAGCCGACCTCAATGCACTGTCTAATTGGGCGACTATGTGGCAGATGAGGTTTAATGTTGAGAAATGTAAAGTTATGCACTTGGGGGCTAAGAATATGCATGCATCATACATTCTAGGGGGAGTACAACTGGGGGAATCCGTAGTGGAGAAGGATCTGGGGGTTTTGGTAGATCATAAGCTCAATAATAGCATGCAATGCCAAGCTGCGGTTTCCAAAGCGAGCAAAGTTCTTTCTTGTATTAAGAGAGGTATGGACTCCAGAGAGAGAGATATCATTTTGCCCCTGTTCAAATCATTAGTAAGACCTCATCTGGAATATGCCGTTCAGTTTTGGGCACCAGTTCTCAAAAAGGATATCGGGGAACTGGAGAAAGTGCAGAGAAGGGCAACCAAACTGATAAGAGGCATGGGGGAGCTCAGCTATGAGGAAAGATTAGAGGAACTGAATTTGTTCACTCTTGAGAAGAGGAGAATAAGGGGGGATATGATCAACATGTTTAAATATATAAGGGGTCCATATAGTGAACTTGGTGTTGAGTTATTCACTTTACGGTCAACACAGAGGACAAAGGGGCACTCTTTACGACTGGAGGAAAAGAGATTTCATCTCCAAATACGGAAAGGTTTCTTCACAGTAAGAGCTGTGAAAATGTGGAATAGACTCCCTCCAGAGGTGGTTCTGGCCAGCTCAGTAGATTGCTTTAAGAAAGGCCTGGATACTTTCCTAAATGTACATAATATAACTGGGTACTGACATTTATAGGTAAAGTTGATCCAGGGATAATCCGATTGCCTCTCTGGGATCAGGAAGGAATTTTTTCCCCTGCTGTAGCAAATTGGAGCATGCTCTGCTGGGGTTTTTTGCCTTCCTCTGGATCAACTGTGGGTATAGTATTGGGTATATTGTTTTTTTGTTTTTTTTTTGTTTTTTTATGGTTGGACTGGATGGACTTGTGTCTTTTTTCAACCTGACTAACTATGTAGACCCGTTTGGAGGAAGTTTAGTACTTGCTGTTCTGGTGGCGCCCGGGGATCAAACTCCTGGGTTACTGCAAAGGATTTGAACTTTTCCCAGATCCTCGAGTAGGTCTGGTTAGTGGTGGGCGCTCTTGCTTCTAACAGTGTTTTTATCACTGCTGCCGAATACCCTGCATCTTCTAATCTTCTCCCCTCAGCCTCCAGGCTGCTAGGTGTAGAACTCCTGGGTCTGCATGTACCACCTGACCCTGCTGTAGTAGGTTCGGTATGTTCGGAAAGGTCATTGGTGGTTCCACCACCAAGGACTGCAGTAACGGGAACCACAGTCTGTGTGACCATATTGGGATTATTGCTATTACCACTCCGGAATGTGTTCTTATCCTGTTGAGTAGCCTGAAGATTAGCGCAAACGGAGGAAAGACATGCTAGTCTGCACTCCCATCTGGCGTTGAGAGCATCTGCTGCTTCCACTTCCTGGAACCTTGCTCTGGACAGAAAATTCCTGCACTTCATATTGACTGCGGTTGCCATTAGATACAGGTCTGGGTACCCCCACTGTCTGCAAATCAAGTGGAAGACTGCCGCCATGTTGTCTATCTGAATGACTACGTTTGTCCCTTGAATCTGTGTGTGAAATGCTTTTAGTGCACAAAGGGCTGCCATCAGCTCTATCACATTGGAGAACTCCCTTTGCCTGTGTCTCCATCTGCCCTGGGCTAGGAGACCATTGTAGTGTGCGCCCCATCCTGATGCTGAGGCATCTGACGTGATCACTTGTGGTGGATCTGATACTAGTTGATGGCATTTGCGGAAATTTGCCAGATTCTTCCACTACACCAGGGACCCGTTCATTTCCAGGGTTAGACTAATTTTTTGTCGGACTGACTGTTTTTGCCATTGGTTGGGGAAGCCTTTCTGGAATACCCTCATCCTCCAATGGGCCCATCTGACCATCGGGATTGTTGCAGACAGTGTCCCCAGTAGACTGAGGCAGCGTAAAGGTGAAAGATAGGTCATCTTTGATGTCTCTTCTAACTTGGTCATGAGGGTTGCCATCTTCTCCCTCAGGAGTTCTATTGTGTTTCTGTGGGTGTGGAGAATCGCACCCAAAAACAGACATTTTACTATGCATTTATGATTGTTTTTATTGGGCTATTTAAATCATGTATAATGGATGGATTAAGATATCCACCCGTTTCATTTGAGAATTTCACAAGGTGACATGTGATACTCTGTCCGCTATTATATTCAAGTTCACTGTGTGATTATGCCATATCTATGTGTGGGACATTGTAAGCCGAATGGGAGGAGCCTAGGTGAGTGCCCACTTTCCTCGCTCTCATAGGTTATCAGCGAGGGAAGAATGGTTTATAATCCTGGCATGTTATGACGCTAGATCACACCCTCAGATGATGTCAGTATGATGAAACGCGTCAGGGTTGGTTCTAGCGACTGCCAGTAGAGTGACACCATCACGCTGATCGAAGCAGGAAGCAGGAAGCCTGAACATACGAGTACTGTATACAGAGTGAGTTTGGATGTCAGATTGCCTATTTTTAAAGTTTACATTGTAAGTGCGATTCTTATGAGGGGGGGTATGGTTACTTTTTGATTAAAGTTTAAAACAGAATTATGCTACGGATCTCATTTTTCTCTTGCTTGGGTATGAGAGCATCAGTATGACATCCTATCCCTGCATATGAGAGCGCCAGTGAGGATATCGTTATATAACGAATGATTCAGCGGTGGCTGGTTTGAGGCTCATTTTCTAGGCCAATCTGGTAAGAGTATTTAAAAAGGGGGAGGCTTGTCCCCCCGTTTGTCTCACGAGTGGAGGTGCTGGTGGTGGATCGTTGCAGATAGCGGACTTAGCGACACCTTAAGACCCCAATTGCTTTATGCACTTCACACTGACTGTGGGATAGTCACTGTTTGGACTTTTACAACACAACTACTGCTGGTTTCACTCCATTATTGTTACTCCTACTTCTGGATCTTTCAGCTGCCTTTGACATGGTTGACCACCCCCTCCTCCTCAAAAAACTTTACTCCCTCGGTCTCCGTGACTGTGCTCTTCCGTGGCTCTCATCCTACCTATCCCAACGCACCTTCAGTGTCACTTACAATTCTACTTTCTCCACTCCTCTTCCCTTCTCTGTCGGGGTCCCCCAAGGTTCTGTTCTTGGACTTCTTTTATTTTCAATCTACACCTCTTCCCTGGGTCAGCTGATAGCCTCTCACGGCTTTCAATACCATTTCTACGCTGATGACACACAAATCTATCTCTCCACCCCTCAACTCACTCCATCAGTCTCCTCATGCATCACTAACTTACTAACCGACATATCTGTATGGATGTCACACCACTTCCTCAAACTCAACTTGTCCAAAACCGAGCTTATAATATTTCCTCCCCCACGTGCCTCTTCCCCTGACTTCTCTGACAAGAGCAATGGCAAAACCATCCACCCGTCCCCACATGTCAGGGTGCTAGGTGTTATCCTGGATTCTGAACTCTCCTTTCAGCCCCACATCCAATCACTTTCCAAAACTTGCCGCCTCAACCTCCGCAACATCTCTAAACTACGTCACTTTCTAACCAATGAAACCACAAAGCTCCTGATTCACTCCTTGGTTATCTCTCGCCTTGACTACTGCAACTCACTCCTCATTGGCTTACCTTTAAACAGACTATCCCCCTTCAGTCCATCATGAATGCTGCTGCCAGACTCATCCACCTTACAAACCGCTCAGTGTCTGCTACCCCTCTCTGCCAATCCCTCCATTGGCTACCACTCGCCCAACAAATTAAATTCAAAATACTAACAATAAGTTACAAAGCCATCCACAACTCTGCTATCCCCAGCTACATCACTAACCTAGTCTCAAAATACCAACCTAATCGCCATCTCTGTTCCTCCCAAGACCTCCTGCTCTCTAGCTCCCTCATCACCTCTTCCCATATCCGCCTCCAGGACTTCTCCTGAGCCTCGCCCATCCTCTGGAATTCCCTACCCCAATCTGTCAGACTGTCTCCAAATTTATCCACTTTTAGGCGATCCCTGCAAACTTTCCTCTTCAGAGAAGCCTATCCTGCCTCCATCTAACAACTGCACTATTTTCTCCATTAGCTCATCCCCCACAGCTATTACCCTTTTGTATAACTTGACCCTCCCTCCAAGATTGTAAGCTCTAACGAGCAGGGCCCTCTGATTCCTCCTGTATTGAATTGTATTGTACTTGTACTGTCTGCCCTAATGTTGTAAAGCGCTGCGTAAACTGTCGGCGCTATATAAATCCTGTATAATAATAATAATTATTGTTAATAGGAGTAATATGTTTGAATTTTAGCGCTGCCTCATATTGGATGTGTGTGATTATATTCTATACCTATCAGTTGATTAGTTTATTTAGAGGGAGGTGTATTGTAGCTCTCCGATTTTAAATTGATATCCATTGGGGTATTTATTTTATTTATTTCATATTTTATTTTCTTCAGGAGCGCTTGGTTTTAGGAAGGGCCAGAAGTTGGGAATATTGTACATTTCTATTTTTATTATACTGAGCTGCTATGGAGGCAATAACATTTCTAGAAAATAGGCAGATTGATTTAAATACTATATTTTCAGTTTAGTCTGATACAGTAGTGCAAGATGACCATAAAGGCACACTGCTAGCTCTGGTTAATGCGCTAGAGAAGCAGATCAGAACCTGGTGGGACATCTGCACTATGGAACAGTATTTGAAGGATAACATTATAGTCAGAAGCCTGAGGTGGGAGGTAACCCCGCAGGATGGCCTGGATGATTTTGAATCCATGACAGAATGGCTCAATTTTTTTAATGGGGCGGGATTGAAATTGCAAGAGTTAATATTAAAATGGAAGCAGTTGAAAATGACTAAATTAGTAACTAAAATCAATGAATTACATGCTCAATTGGATCCAATTAAAGGTTCTCCACAATGGATTGAGTTAAATAATAATATTAGTAAAAAATTAGATAAAGTAGACAAGGGCACACAAAAGAAAAAAGTAAAAAAATTTCATAGACACGATGGACTCTAGAAGGAATTCTATTTATTTGTGGCAGAGCAAGTTTGCTCCTACGATCATTGAGAATGTGAATCTGAATTCCCTGATGGTCCCAGATAAAGGGGCAAGAAAGGTGAATTTGGTGATCCAACAAACTCCCTTGAACGCGATTCGTTGCTCTAAACCCCAGCCCAGGAATGATAGAGGTAGAGGGGGAAGGGGCAAAAGAGCTCAAGGTCACATTAGACCTAGTAGAGGGGGTTCCAATTATAGTGATCCCCAACCTTATAATGAGCATCAGTACCCTGTGTCCACGCAGAATAGGTTTGAGGCTTTGAGACATAATGGTGAGTTGGCCTATGCTGGTTCCCCACGCCCTCCTTTTTTGGGACGGGGCAGGAGGGGAGCCCGGTGACACAGAGTGAATCACCTATACAGGTAGAGACCCCCACGGTAACCTATACCCCTCTCAGAGCCACCAGGGATGGTGGAGACCCCAACAGGGAGAACAGCACGGACCATACCCATCCGAAGCAACAAGAAGGGAAGCAGAGGATGTAGGGCAGGTAGGAGGATTCAGCTCAAACAGCAAAAAAAGAAGGAGGGAGTGATGGGAATATATAATTTAAGCCCAGTTGAACTCACTCATAAAGAGTTGAATATATTGAATCTGGGTTTGAAATGTGAACCTAAGAAATCTTTAAATAAGTTTGATGTCTATATGGATATTCACAAATACATTCGGAAAGTAAATTTGAAAAAGTAGTTTTTGAATTGTGGTCCAAGTAGTAGTTATCAAGCCAGTATGAACATAACAGGTGTAGATAGTGGTCTAAAAAATAGATCTTTATTCAATCCACCAAATACAGCAAATCAACACGTTGAGGTGTTTAAAAACTTGATTCTGAAGGCTTTAGATCAAGTAATGCTAAGGAAAAACACCAATCCTCCATATTTTGAGGAAGGAATAACATTGTTATACGTCCAGCAGACAAGGGCGGTGGGGGTCATGTTGGATAAAAATTATTGCGATACTCAGCTCGAACAAATGCTGTCAGAGGAAAATACATATGTCCGGCTTAAAAATGACCCCACTAACACCTATCATGCAGACCTAAGGAGGTTGGTTGATTTAGGTAGGGACCGGAAGGTCCTGAATAAGAAAAACATATGTTTCTGACCCCCAGTTTTTGCTGTATCCCAACCAATTACACTCTGCCGAAGGTCCATAAAGATGCAGTTAACCCTCCGGCTCGGCCGATTGTAAATATTATAGGTTCTGTTACAGCGAGACTAGGACAGTATCTTGATAAGTTCCTACAGACCAGTGTTGTGAACACGAGGGCCTATTTAAAAGATACCAGGAGTTTTCTTGAACTCATCTCTGAAGTCAATTTGGCAGGGAAGCCAGAGGTTTATTTGGTGACGGCGGATGTGTCGTCGCTGTATACCATCATTCCGCATGACGACGCTCTGTTGTCACTGAATTGGGCTTTGAGCCAACAGGAATATATTCCACACGAACAGAAGGTGTTTTTGGGACAGGGCCTGGATTTTTGCCTGTCCCATAACTACTTCTGGTATAGTCAAGGATTTTACTCCCAAAAGAGAGGTGTAGCAATGGGAGCAAAGTTTGCTCCCAGTATCGCCAAATTGTTCATGGCAGAATGGGAGGACAAATCCATATTTGCAAATAGAAATGAACATCTTCTCTTTTACAGAAGATATATCGATGACTTATTCTTCATCTGGGAAGGTGATGAACGCTCCCTACACAATTTTCTGAGAATATTAAATTTGAATAAAAACAATATAAAATTGGAATATGAATTTAGTAGGGAACATAATTCACTTTCTGGATGTTGATGTGATGAGACAAGGGTCAACATTGATCACTACTGTATATTTTAAACCGACGGATAGAAATAGTTTTCTCCTGGTGAGAAGTGGACATCATCCTCACTGGTTGAAAAATATTCCGAACGGACAAATGATGAGTGTCGGGAGGAACTGCACTACCGATAGTGACTTTAAAACACAAAGACAGATTTATTCAGAAAGGGTATAAAGAGCAACATCTGGATAAGATCATAAAAGAATTGGTGGAGGCCCAGAGAGAGGTATATTTGAAAGAGAGGAGTCGGCAACCCAACCCCAGACAAGAATGGGGGTTCATTTCGAACTTCCATATACAATACAAAGCTATTGAAAACATCTTCCAACGACATTGGCATGTATTGTGTATGGACAGGGTCCTACAGCGTGTATTACCAACTGCTCCGTTGTTTATTTACCGTAAGGCCCCTAATTTTGGTGATAGGGTTGTTAAAAAGGTATTGGACCCCCCAGTCAGAAAAAATATGTTCTGGCAGTGCACTGGTTTTTATTCTTGTAGGAAGTGCAGTGTATGTTCTCAGTTACAGAATCCGATTAGAGGGTTAACAGAGTTTGTGTCCACTGGTAACAATAGGACTTTCAATATCTGTAGTGTATAGTGTAGTGTATGTGCTGCAATGTCCCTGCAAATTAATGTATGTGGGGCGGACAAAAAGAGAATTGAAAGTCGGGATCTCTGAACACATACACAATATAGAAATTGGGTTCAAATACCACAGTGTATCTTTGCATTTTAAAAATCATCATCACCAAGATCCGTCTGGTCTCAAATTTTTGGGTGTGGATCGTATACACCCCAACTGGAGAGGGTCCAATATGGTACAAGAAATATCGAAAAGAGAAACTCGTGGATATTTCTCATGGACACATTATCGCATTATCGTGGATATTTCTCATGGACACATTAATCATATATATATATATATATATATATATATATATATATATATATATATGTATATGATTTTCATTTTAGTATTGTCTTATTTAATTTTTTAACAAACATTTTATTATGCATTTATGATTGTTTTTATTGGCTAATTAAGATTAAGATATCCACCCGTTTCTTTTGAGAATTTCACAAGGTGACATGTGATACTCTGTCCGCTATTATATTCAAGTTCACTGTGTGATTATGCCATATCTATGTGTGGGACATTGTAAGCCGAATGGAAGGAGCCTAGGCGAGGGCCCACTTTCCTTGCTCTTATAGGTTATCAGCGAGGGAAGAATGGTTTATAATCCTGGCATGTTACAACGCTAGACCACACCCTCAGATGATGTCAGTATGATGAAACGCGTCAGCGTTGGTTCTAGCGACTGTCAGTAGAGTGACGCCATCACGCAGATCGAAGCAGGAAGCAGAAACCTACGAGTACTGTATACAGAGGGAGGTAGGAGACGCCGCCTTGCAGCTGCTCCCATTCGGACGTGTTTGGATGTCAGATTGCCTATTTTTAAAGTTTACATTGTAAGTGCAATTCTTATGAGGGGGGTATGGTTACTTTTTGATTAAAGTTTAAAACAGAATTTTGCTATGGATCTAATTTTTCTCTTGCTTGGGTATGAGAGCATCAGTATAACATTCTATCCCTGCATATGAGAGCGCTAATGAGGATATCTTTATATAACGAATGATTCAGCGGTGGCTGGTTTGAGGCTCATTTTCTAGGCCAATCTGGTAAGAGTATTTACAAAGGGGGAGGCTTGTCCCCCCGTTTGTCTCACGAGCGGAGGTGCTGGTGGTGGATCGTTGCAGATAGCGGACTTAGCGACACCTTAAGACCCCAATTGCTTTATGCGCTTCACACTGACTGTGGGATAGTCACTGACTGGACTTTTACAACACAACTACTGCTGGTTTCACTCCATTATTGTTAATAGGAGTACTATGTTTGAATTTTAGTGCTGCCTCATATTGGATGTGTGTGATTATATTGTATACCTATCAGTTGATTGGTTAAAGGTAGCAGCTTCATCTCGCCTTAAATTGGCAATTGCAACAATTTAGAGGGAGATGTATTGTAGCTCTCCGATTTTAAATTGATATCCATTGGGGTATTTATTTTATTTTATTTATTTCATATTTTGTTTTCTTCAGGAGCGTTTGGTTTTAGGAAGGGCCAGAAGTTGGGAATATTGTAAAAACAGTAGCCACTGGCTTTTTCCCCACTTGATGAGCCAGCCGAACTCTTGTAACATGTTTATCAGTACTTATCGATGGTCTAACAAGACCTGCGGACTTCTTGCCACCAGCAGGATGTAGTCTAAATAATGAAAGGCTTGTAGGCCTTGTCTGCGTAAAATGGCTATTACTGGTAGCAGAACCTTGGAGAAAATCCTGGGCAAGGTTGACAGGCCAAATGGTAGGCACACAAACTGGAAATGCTGGTTTGACACTGCAAACCGCAGATATTTGTCAAAATGCGAATGCACCGGAACGTGCAAGTATGCATCCTTCAGGTCGAGAGACAACATCCAATGGCCCTTTTGTGAGGGCCTGTGTCACTGATTGCAAGGATTCCATTCTGAAGCTCTGGACCGAGATTGTCTTGTTCAGGTCTCTTAGATCTAGGACGGGTCTTAAGTCGCCTGTCTTTTTCTGATCTAAGAAAAGTGGTGAATAGAAACCTTGCATTTGCTCTTGTATTGGTACCGGTTCTATCGCGCCCTTTTGTAGCAGCGTTTGTATGTATTCGAATATCACCCACAACTTTTGCTGGTTGTGTGGTAACCATGTGGGAGAAAAATGGGGGATTACGTCTGTTCCTTGACTCGCTCCATCCAGACATGGGTGTATCTGCATAGCCTAGCACCTACTGCCCCTATCTGGACGGAGACATTTTCAAAAGGGTTTCTGTTGTGCAGAAGCCGTCCCTGTCTTTGGCATCCAAGTCACCGTTGTTTGGGGTGTTTTCCCACTTTTTCTATATTCTTTGAGAGGCCTAAAGTCTCTTACTTTATTTGGGTACTGCTTTCTTCCTGGGAATCGTCTCTGCTTTGGTTTATGTAGGAGCATACCTGATTTGCCTCCAGTGACTTTTGAAATTGCTGTTTCCATTTTACTCCCAAACAGGGTAGTTCCATCGAATGGATTAATTTTTTGATGAGATATCCGCCGTCCATGGCTTGAGCCATAGCGCTCGCCTCACCATTACAGATGATTGCATGGCCCTTGCTGAGCAGCGTAAAGAATCAATCGCTGCTTCACCCACAAAGTCGCCCGAGTGTTTGATATTGCTTAGTAGCTTGAGGGGTGTTGTCAGGAAGGGCGTACCAGCACCCAAGATGGCTGCTGAAGAAGACAACCTGTTACCTCAGCTCTTGTCAGAATGCAATTGGCGTGCCGCCGTGTGTGCATCAGCGCTTGCACATGCGCGTTGTCAGGAAGGGCATGCCAATACTCAAGATGGCAACCAAAGAAGACGGCCTGTTTTGCGCCTGCACGCACCCCTGTACGCGTGCACGTGCGCATGTGTGTGCGCCCTGTGACAGCTTTTGGCGCCCAGGCTATTTAAACTGAGCCAGTTTCCAGACTCAGTGTTGTCTGCTCTACAGCGTTCCCGTGTGTTCCCGTTGCCTTGTATCTGATACCTGTTCCTGTTAACCGACCTGGCTTGCCTTTGACGTTCCTGCTTTCTGCCTGTACCCGACCCGGCTTGTTTGGCTCCGCATCTGCCTGCTCCCTCTGCTACCTCGTTGCCTGCCCATCACCGATCCGGCCTGTACCCTGACTACGCTTCTGCCTTCGCATCTGCTTCTGACGTGCCCTCCAGTGTATAACCCGGCCTACCTGTACCTGCCTTCTCTTCTGCTTGAAGAATCCTACTGAACTGCCATCCCTCCTGCAGCTGCCCCGGCTCCACTGTCTGCGATCCACCTGGCACTCGTGCGCCTCCTGTCTTCTCTACCAGGGGGCCTTGAGTCAGAGATGTAAGAGAGGCCATCCCCTGCATATCAGGCTCTACCGTCAGGTACGTGACAGGTGTTGCTATGTCTGCACCTGACTGCAGATCTGCCTCTATCCTTTCTGCCCACCAGCTAATGGCTTTGGCCAGAGATGTAAGCGCCAACACTGATCTACATGCTTTTCCTGCTGCTGTGTAGGCTCTTTTCATGTCTGCATCCATCCTCCTATCTAGAGGTTCTTTAAAGGACACTGCATTGTCCATGGGGCGGGTTACCTGGCGGGAGAGCCTCATGACTGCCGCATCCACAAGAGGTGGTGTCTCTAACGAGTGCATAGCTTCTGTCTTGAATGAGTAAATTCTGTTAAATCTGTTGAATGGTGACAACTTTCTGTCCACTTTCTTCCATTATTCTTGAATGACATCTTTCACCTCTTCTATAAGAGGGAATGAGAGTATTGTTTTCTTTAACTGGGAACAATACTTTCTTTCTTTCGTAGGTTGTACCACTTCCTCCTCCCACTTGAGTGCCTTTCTAACCGCCTTCACTAGAGGTTGTACTGAGGAATATCTGAACCCTACGCTGCTTTCTTCTTGCTGGGATTCCTCTCCAGAACTGGAACCTGGGGATGGTTCTCTTATTCTTTGGGCCACGGTTAGGCCCTCGCTATTCCCCCTAGGTTGACTAGTTGTGGATGTCAATTCCTGTACTGACTCCTTGTCCGTCTGTCTGATCATCCGGACCATATCAGCCTTCTCGGCCTCTTTATCCGCTGCTGCTTCTAGCAGGCAGGTTTTACACAGCATTTTTCCTGTAAGGGCCCTTCCCATACAGAGGTCATCTCTGGGTTCCTCTTCCTGCTGTGTGTATTCTACTTTGTGCCGGCTCTGTTGGCAGGCTTTAGAGTATGTAGCTGACCTCTCAGAGCTTGAGCCATGGTGCTGTTGCATCTCCTTGCTCTTCGAGGGGTGTTGCGGCTGATGAGGGCTGAAACAGATTACAGCCTGTCAGTTTATGCATTCTTTTTTAGGATGTCATATAGACACATATACCTACCTGCCCTTATCTTAGAATACGTGGCTGGTCTCTAGGAGAGCTCATCTCGCATCTAGAATTTACAGATATTGCTGTCTCAGTCATATGTCATAACATTGATACTGAAAATCTTTGACTTTGTATGTCTCCTGTCTCCCAGGCTCAATTCCTGTGGCGCCTGACAGGTTCACGCTAGTGCACTAGTGCTTTCGTTTTCTGCACTTCCTCTTCCTCTGTTATTTAACTGCTGGGGGTGGGTGAGTCTCCTCCTGTGGCTTTCTGAGCCGCCAATCACGTCCTTTCCGCGTCCGGAAGTGCCTCGGTCGCCATCTTGCTTCACCCGGAATTCATTTCTTGAGACTTCCATTGTCCTGGTGCTCCATGGCCTTCAAAAGTGTAATAGGTGGTTGAGAAATGAGATGTCCAATTTTTGCTTTTAGAACGCCTGAAGGTGCTACTTCAATGTTGGGCCTTTATATGTGGCCAGGCTGTGTAAAAGTCTCACACATGTGGTATAGCCATACTCAGGAGGAGTAGCAGAATGTATTTTGAGGTGTCATCTTTGCTATGTACATGCTATGTGTTGGAAAAATCTGATAAATGGACAACTTTGTGTAAAAAAAAAAATGTGTTTTCATTTTCTTCCACCTTTTCCGAAAACTTCTGGAAAAAATCTTCATTTTGCAAAGAATTGTGGGAAAAAATTACAACTTAAAAAAATCACCAGGCTACTTACGTCTACTTTCTAAAAAAGGGGTCATTTGGGGGGTATTTGTACTTTCCTGACTTTTAGTGTCTCAAGAAATTACATCAGGGTGTGATTGACACCATAGTTTGTAGACTCTATAACTTTCACAAAGACCAAATAATATACACTAATTTGGGTTATTTTCACCAAAGATATGTAGCAGTATAAATTTTTGGCCAAAATTTATGAAGAAACATTACAAATTTGCAACATTATATGACAGAAACAAAGAAAAAGGCATTCTTTCCACAAAATTTATGGTCTTTTTTATCTATAGCACAAAAAAACCCACTTGTGATTAAATACCACCAAAAGAAAGCTCTATTTGTGTGAAAAAAAAGGACGCAATATTCATATGGGTACAGTGTTGCATGACTGAGTAATTGTCATTCAAAATGTGAGAGCGCTGAAAGCTGAAAATTGGTCTGGGCAGGAAGGGGGTGTAAGTGCCCTGTATTGAAGTAGTTAGTGTATATTGTTAGATGTCCCACAGTGTCAGTTTTGCTGCAAATACGCTAATGCGAGCGTGTCCGCACATACAGACACCAGTGAAGGACCGTTGGTTGTGGAAACATTCCTGTAGACGAGGGGGATCTGTTCGCCCTCTAGGGGATGTTCCCTTATGCCTCACCAAGAGACTGGCCACCTCATGGTGACTGCATCCCAGCAAACAGACCCACGTACATGGAAACAATAGTATAACTGTACAAAGCATTGCTCGCTGAGCCTCGTGGAGTACAGTTCGCACCAATGGTAAACTGTGGGAATATGCACACGGTCCTGATCAGAGCAATGTTCACAGTGTTTGCACCCGGCACAATGTGAGGCACATTTTTTTTGGATGCCTGCGCGTGCATTTCAGTGGGAAACTGCACATGTTGCTCTGCACACTAACGATTGCATCTACCTGATATCTACAGGTATATGAATGTATACATGTGTCTGATTGGTCCTTTTTGAAGGTATGCAAGTGTCTGATTGGCTGATTGTGAAACCACCATCTCTTTTTGTTATCCCTGTTCAGCCCTATAAATAAACGAGACCCGTCCTAGTTCACTAGGACATTTATGCTAACATCCCAACGTATAATATCAGCCTCTGTGTCTGTATTACTAGGCTTATTAGCACAATGGAATTATTTGCTTATAGGCAAACATACAGAATCACAGTATATATAAAATAATATGCAAAGTGGTTGGAGAGAAGCTTCAGAATGGCATAGATGTTTTTATTACAAATTATGTAATTATACACTGCATTACTTTAGCTGACAATTGCGCGGTCATGCGACTCTGTACCCAAACAAAATTGATGTCCTTTTTTCCCACAAAAAGAGCTTTCTTTTGGTGGTATTTGATCACCTCAGCGTTTTTTTATTTTAAAAACTAATTTATTCATCAGTTTAGGCCAATATGTTTTCTGCTACATATTTTTGGTAAAGAAAATCGCAATAAGCATATATTGATTGGTTTTTCACAAAAGCTATTTTTGCACAAAATAGCGTCTACAAAATGGGGAAAGATTTAGGGACTTGTTTTTTTTTTTGTTATAAACACGCATGTTTCTAACATAACATACACAACTCTGGAAATTACAAAGTTCAACGTAGAAAAACTGAAGGCAATATCAGACATTATAGTGTCAAAAATGTCTTGATATTGCCTTCATCAGATGGGGTAATGTCACCCCTGTAAAAGCCAAATTTTGAAGATGCACACAATTTGGGAGTCAAAATGGGTATTTCCCTCCTGATCCCATGCCTAATGTCAACATGTTCTATCTCCCATCATGGGGGATCAATGAACGTGTTTTGGGGGTGCAACCCCTTCCTCTCACCTACTAGAGTTACGAGGAAGGGGTTGCACCCACAAAACGCATACATTGATATCCCCTGATGGCAGATAGCACATATTGACACACAATGTGCATCTTCAAAATTTGGGTTTTAAAATGTAAAAAAAAAGTTTTGGTTTAGTCCAACAAATGTTAGAATGGTGGCATTTTGAAGAAATTCAGATTCTCCCCAACACATCTATCATGTTCTTCATTAGTTGTTCCATAACATTGAGTTTCTTCCTTATAATGTCAATTTCACCATTCCACACCATGATGTCCTGGGTTAGCCTTTATGCTCTTCAACAACCAGCACATCACCTACAAATTTGAGTAAAAACATGTATTATAAATATGCAGGCATACATATATTACCTGAAGCTGGGGTGTCAGACACTCACCTGTTGTGGTGACAATCTCACCGACTTCCTCCACCTCTCCTTCCTTCATATCCTCGAGGTTTGTTGTTTTTCTGAGTTCCCCTTCTTTCTGAGGTGTGGGGTTCCTGGTGTCCTCTGAGTGGTGTCCTCTGCGTTTTTTCTCCCCTATGAGAATGAAACAAAAGGTATACTTAGCACACAGATATATGAGTCCAGAAATAGGAATATGAAATATTGCTTGGAAGCGTGGTACAATTGTCTGTTTTGGGCAGAGTTCCAAGCTGCAGATATGTTTTTTTGCCTTACCAAAGCTGGAATACTTACTTTTTTCTGACAATTTTCACACATGGAGACACCCCAAGTATCCACTGGAGCACCTGTGTGGGACACCTTAAAAAGCTTCTTCTTGTGTCCCACACTAGTGCTCCTGAGTCCAGATGTGTAAACAGCTGCTGAGTGTCGATGGTGGGTTTGGCTAGACAGCTGCTGAGTGTCCTCTCCATACATTACACTGAATCAAGCTTGCATTTGATTCTAGTTACAAACACATCTAGACAGCAATGTACAAAACTTATTTTTATACAAATAGGCATGACCAAAATTATTTAACCTGTATCTGCCCAAAATATCAATTTTAATGAGCGAACGATGTTTCCGACGACCGATTACTGTGGCCATGAACATGAAAGTTGCCATTTTAAACTGTACAACAGCTAATCACATGGCGCAGCATGCAAGTAATAATTATAATAATAGGAACACACAACAAGTACTTACTTTAGAAGCACTCTCTTGATTCTTCTATACTGATCCTGCTCCCTCAGTTTCAGGTCTGACCAGCGTTTCCTCAATTGCTCCTTGGATCGTCGTACCCCAAAATTTCTGTGCAGACTCTTCACAACTTTAGTCATGATCTTGGCCTTTCTCTCATTAGGGTTGGTGTACGGTCCATGCTTCCCATCATAGTCGTTCCTCCTCAATATGTCCACCATCTCCACCCTCTCTATAAAGGCCATATTTGAGGCCTTAAATCTTCGCCTCCGGGATCGGGACATTTCTGTCTCCGGGCTTTCCTCCTCCTTGTTAGTGGAATTAACACACACCTGCTCTTTCTCCGCCATGTCGCTCCTACTGCGCGCCTAAAGAGAAGGGGCAGGGAATATTCTAGAAAGAAGGCCAGGGGCGGACGACGCGGGTGGAGTTTCACACATGCGCAGTGTATATCAAGCTAACACGCATGTGTCGAACGTACGATCTGTGTGCGAAAGGAGGAACGGAAGTTGCGAGCGTCCTAAACGAAGGTAAAATTTAAACTTGGGCCATCAGTGGCCTATACTGCTTCAAGATTGAGTCCTATATTGGGATAAGATTATGAGAGTTTAGGCTGAGATTAGTGTTTTTGTCTTGTGTATTGTCTTACAGCAAATATGAATAACTTTAAGGACCCAGAATTCATGGCCAGTTTCATAGACAGGTACAGGGTGATGAGGAATTTGTGGGAGGTGAAACACAGCTTACAGGGGGGCGTGGCCTGGACATGGCTGAGTGAGGCTGCTTTTTCTCTGAGCTCCCGTTCTCACACTCCTAACCCCGGAATCTTACCTCACTTTAATCGGTATGAAAACCAACAATCGATACAGGACAAGAGCTGTATCCAAGGGGACCCCTTCCAGCCAGAAATCCGGAGAAATACATCGTTATTTCAGGCAAGAACTTTCTCCTGGTGCCAGGGTTGCAGCGCCACGAGGCCTTCCGTGTGAGCCCACACACCAGGCCTCTACCAGAGGTATCCAGACTTCCCCTGAGAACCTGCCTACACCACCCACCCTGATACCTGGGAACCCAGAAAATACAACAATAGGAAGAATGGCCACCACACGCCACCCCGAGCCAGCACCAATGGACCCAGATATCCGAGCGCTCCTACAAGCACTCCCCACTAAAGATGACATTGAGGCGATGATCCTACGGCTTGAAGAGACCTATCGTCGGGATATACAAGAGGTGAGAGGGGAAGTGTCCAGCCTGGCTGACAGAGTCTCCTCAGGAGAGACGGCTGTATCCTCCTTAGAGGAAAGAGTATTAGTTCTAGAACAAGCCCGGGACCTGCACAGAGACACAGCCATATCTCTACAGCTGCATCTGGAAGATATCGAGGACAGAAGCCGCCGAAACAACTTGCGGCTTCGAGGTGTCCCGGAAACAATCAGTTCGGACCACCTAGCAGATGCGGTGAAGAATATCTTCCACACCGTTTTGGATGATGCCGACACAGACATAGAGCTAGACAGGGTGCACAGAACACTGGGACCGAGACCAGCAGACCCAGCTAACCCGCGAGATGTAGTGTGCAGACTACATCGCTACATGCAGAAAGAAGCCATCCTACGCTGCGCCTGGGAACATGGCGACGTAGACTACAACGAAACTCAAGTCCGAATCTTGCCAGACCTATCGAGAGCCACCCTGAAGCGCCGTGCCATGCTGCGTCCTCTCCTCGACTTGGCAAAGCAAAAGGGATTCACGTACCGCTGGGGATACCCACTCTCGGTGACTTTCCGTAATGATACAGCCGCATTCACACACTGCAAACAGCAGCGGACCTGCCGGCACTATTCCGATTTCTGGACGCGACCCCGATCTCAATCCCGGATTGGCTAAAAATTCTTCCACATCCAATGGGGAGATCGGGCCCCTCGGCTGCGCGGGGACCGTTGCCGCCTCGTCAGCGAGGAAGGAGGAGACACCACTCGGCATCTGGAGGTCCTGCGCGTGAGTAGAGGTGTCCTGCTGTCCCCATCCATCCCTGACCCACGTCCCTCCTTACACCAATACTGATCCTCAAAGACATTATCCTCGAGCACCCCCCACCTGAGAAGTCCAACATTTTTTGTCTAACACCCCGACTAGGGCCACCAGCAGGAGATGAGAGGAGAGACGTCTCACCTTGCCGCCAGTTCCCACCCTACACCCTTGTAACTTTTCCCAAGGGAGACATCCCTGAGGTGAGGGTTTAATCTGATAAGCGGCTACTATCCCTTGGTTGCACACCATCTTAGCCTGCCTCGGGGTGACTTACTGGTTTAACCACAAACTACCCAGCAGTAAAGATGTGGAACATTCCCCCACGTGCTAGTAAGAGAAATTATATAGAAATACACCACATGGTGGACAGAAATCGGGACAGGTATCCTTTATATGCAGCACAGAAGAACATACCAACCTCTATACAGGATAGCTGTGAAGGAACTAATAGAACTTTAATGTCCTTACAAATCAGTGACGCACAACCTCTTACTGCAAAACGAGTCTTGCTGCGTGGGTGGGGGTGGGGGGGAGAGAGATGGGTATTGTTCCAGTTTAATGACCCTGGAGGGACATTTCGGTACCTTACACATAAACTGTGGTGCACACAGACCGGCTCTCCCCATGGGGGATGAGAGGACTACAACTTCTATAGATTAGAAGCCCACCACAACCATCCAGGAACACGATTTGAAAGGTCTACAGAAACATCCCTAACACTTATTAAGTATTGAGAGGGGGACCCCTGTTTGCACTTATTACATTTGGTTTGATATAGTTATTTGACTTGAAATGTTGTTTTCATTACTGCTGAATAACCTCCTGATAATGAATATTACTTCCTGTACTGATTTCTCCATATCAGATTACAATAACATACCGATTAAATACATGACTTTATATTATGCCGTGGGCGGAGAGAGACTCAAGGGGACTCAACTCTTGACTGTGTCCTCCCACAAACCCATTTAGGTCCGCGCTGCATAATCGGATTTTCTCCGGACAGCGCTTTAGCAAGTACTTTCTCTTGCGCTCTTAGTACCCTATCACGCTGCACATTCTAGTGACAGCTCTCTAAACTTTCTATACCTTAAATATTCTCTTTTTCCTTAGGGGTAATCTACCCTGACACTACTCTCTCAGTACTATATAACTTCTTTTCTCTAATCTCCTAATCGACCCTCTCACCAAACCCTCCCCCCCCCCCTTTTTCCCTCCTTTTAATCTGCGAGCATGGACACCCTAAATATAATATAATACCATTACTAAAAAATGTCCAAACGCTACTTCACAGTTGGAAAAATGGCCTACATTCATGGTTTGGACGTTGCAATATACTAAAAATGATGGTGCTTCCCAAATTTCTGTATCTACTACAATCTCTACCTATTCACATACCCGCAAACTATTTCAGACAGGTACATTCACTATTTTTAACTTTTCTGTGGGCAGGGAAAAAGCCACGTCTCCCGAGAAAAACACTATCACTCCAAAAACACCATGGTGGATTGGCCATGCCGGAGATTAAGACATACTACCAGGCAGTGCACCTGAGTAGGCTTATTGACTGGTGCAGACATCAGGAAACAAAGCTATGGCCTCAACTAGAACAATCACAATCTGATATCCCACTAAATAGAGCCCCCTGGAGCTGCTCCACACTCCCTGCACAAATATGATCTCACCCATTGATTGGGACCACCACGAACATTTGTGCACGCCTACTAACACAAACATCTCTCTCCACTAAAAATTCACCATTGAGACCCATATTAGGAAATCCACAATTCACTCTAGGTATAAATTGACCCTATATTCCGCACGCTCAGAAACACAGGGATGTACCAAGCCTCCCATTACAGCTCTGGTGGAGGGTGGGTAACGCTGGCCGAACTATCGGACCCGAACGGTATGTACCGATTGGATTTCCTGAGAGCAAGCCAGCTTTCGCACTTTCTTAGCAGCTTGTCCCCCCCAATGGTAAATGATCCTCCCCACACTGCTTTCGAAGAAATCTGTATGGAAAGTGGTGTGTTACCACACACGCTCTCTCTGACCTTTTTTTGACAAATGGGAAAAAGACCTGAATTGCCACTTCACTCCGCAAACAAGAACACACATCCTCCACTTCATCCATAAATCATCCATATGCACCAGATTCCAAGAAACCAATTACAAAATTTTTACGAGATGGTACAGAACACCGGCACTATTACAAAAAATTTTCCCCGAGACATCGAAACTATGCTGGAGAGGTCAACAAAACACAGGCACGCTAATACATATCTTCTGGTCCTGTCCCCGGATAAGGCCTTTCTGGGAAAAGGTTCGAGAGATAATACAGAAGTTCACTGATCGTAACGTCCCTGATGAACCGGCTTACTTCCTCCTACACGCCACCGATACACCTGCTCAGGTATACAAAAGGTCAGTCGTTCGACACCTTTTAGATGCAGCTAAAATCTGCATTCCCCTCAACTGGAAATCCCCTGAGCCGCCCTCCATTACCAGCTGGCTTAGGAAGATAGACGAAATTAGCAAATTAGAGGACCTGATCCTCACGAGCCAGAACAGAAGTGAGACATATTCCAAAACTTGGCAGTTATGGAACATATTTAAATACTCAGCAGAAGGTCAAGCCCTCCAGAGAGAAGAAACAGGTATTTAATCCGTACTAGAACCATATAGGTCGTTAATCGATAGACTGGAAAGTAACTTATATGAGACAATCTGGTGTCCCCTTGCTCGCGGACCCCTCCCTCCCCACCTCCCCCTCCCTTCCTCCTCTCCCTCTCCTCTCTTCTTCTCTCTCTATACTTTCACACAAAGGAACAATTAATAGGCCCTACCTTTCTAACGTCACTTGACGAACACACCACGACTTTGTCATAACCCGAAGACAATAAACAACATTTTTATTACGCATTATTCTAGGAGATCTTACACATTTGGAACCTCGAGAATATATCAGCCTCACACTACATCACATCACAAGAGGTCCTTAAAATACGTAGGACAAAGTCTTCGTTATAAGACCTATGTAAATGTTTGTATTGCACTGTTACAATGTTAAACACTGATTTATCTGTTCCTGTGGACCTGTTTTCTGTGATAAATAAAAAATTTAGAAAAAAAAAGAAACACAGCTTACAATAAACAAGCTAGGAGGTCAACGCTGGAGAAACTTCTGGAGTTTGTGAAGACTCGGGTCCCCGATGCAACCATCCTGTTCTTGGAAAAGAAAATTGTGATCTTGAGGAACATGTATAAGAAGGAGCATAATAAGATCCAGAAATCACTCAGATTCGGAGCAGCAGCAGCGCAAGTGTATGTACCTAGGCTGTGGTACTTCTACAAACTGCAGTTTCTGGATGACCAGACCGAAGCCAGGGAATCACTTTCTACCCTTACCTGTAGCCATCCCTCCACCCTTCCCTCAACCCCAGCAGAGGCTGATGAGGACAACCTGGGCCTTCCATCCTGGATGAAGTGGATGCACCCAGCTGGAGCCAGGTATATTATTTTTAGACATTTATTGTCCTAATATTAATTATGTTAACTAGATGTTATAATTGATAACAAATTAATTATTTAAAACAAAGAGATTTACATATCAATAGACAGTAGTGGCCAAAAATGTTTGTGACAAGAATGAAAAATGCTGGGGTCAGAATGATAGACTTTTCTTTTTATTAACATTCAAGTTGCAAGTCATGAGCTAAAAATAGTGTTTGATTGATTAACCAAAAACTAAAACTATGTCCCTTTTTTATAGACAGGATGAACTCAGCCAGGAGGAGGGTCTGGAAAGTGGCAGGCAGGAGGAGGCCGTGCCCAGTGTCAGCCAGGAGGTGGCCGGGCCCAGTGTCAGCCAGGAGGTGGCTGGGCCCAGTAGGAGCCTCACTCAATCCCAGGTGCCTCCCCTCCGCCTTACAACAATAAGGCCCAGGAAGGGGACGATCACGGAGGAGGCAGCACTGGGCCTCATTAGGGAAGCAACTGAGAAGCCCCCCCGACGCTGAAGAGGCCTATGGCTGCTATCTAGCCACTAGATTTTTGAAATTGGAGGAGGGCCAATGCTTCCTCTATGAGGGAATTTTTGGTGAGGCCCTTTAGAAGGGGTTGAGGGGCCAGCTGACTGAGAACAGCCACGTATATGAGCTCGCCCATCCTCCTCCTCCTCCTCCCACTCCTCCTCCTGCCACAAGTCCATCACCAGAGCCACAGCCTCCAAGGAAGGCTGCAGGGAAGGGTGCAAAGAAGTGTGGAGGGAAGGCTGCAGTGAAGAGAAGAAAGTGATGACCTGGGTTCAGTCTGGTCTGACAGAGGATGCAGGCTGGTGTAGTACCACAGCCTGGGGACATATATGTCATCTGCTGCTGGTCCTGATCTCAGGGAGTCCTGGACCAGATTCGGCTCCAAATTATATGGACTCCTCAAGATAACAATTTTTTTTTCCACAGACTTGATGTCTGCCCTGGGGGCCAAAATGCTTCGCTAATTTCAAAAGTTTCTCCAGCGTTGCCTTTCTCTTTATTTTGTTATCCAGAATAAATGTATATTTTATTTTCTGAAAATACTTGCCTATGTGTTTTTCTAAAATAGGACAGTTTGTTTGTGAGTAGGCAGGTACATTTCAAAAATACAATATCAAATTAACAAGGGACACCAACCAGCCTCCTTGAGGTTAAAAAATACAAGATAATAATGTTATTATGGTAACTTGACACAACAAAAAACAAATAAATTATGGAGATCACTAGACAATAATTTTTCAATAATCCAAAAAAAAGGAGATCTTGATGAAATAAAAAATAATAAAAAAGATGACTATAAAAAATAATTCTAAACAGTATTATGGAGATCTGCATGGGGTGTGTTATAATCAAATTTGGATTTACCTAATTCTAAATCTGTGTGATAGACCTGCTTATCACAATATCAATTTTTAGCGCAGTTCCATTATTATTATTGTTTGTATTCATGTGTGTAGCTCACTTTTGAGCTGCTGCTCCTTTGTATTAGTTTCACTTAGCACAATATTTTCCTTTTATTATATATGCATTGTATGTGGTATGTGTTTATGGAATAATTGTTTGATATATACGTTATTTCTCACATTTCATCCATGATACTTCTTAGAATTCTTTTGGATATAGCTACCAAATGTTAATGTGGCAAGGTCCCAGGCCTCCTCTAGTCTAATGAGAACCTTTAGCACCAAGAACTGCTGACATCCTTTCATATAGAGTGGGTTGTAAGGCATAGTGGGTGTAATGCAAGTTAGATTCATGGAAACCAGACCTTGAATGCAAAGAGATTTTATTTCTCTTAAACAGATCTTTGGGAGAGAGGGTTAGGGCCAGGACACCCTTAGGTAGTTGCAATGTTATATGGCAGACTCCGAGACTTCTACAGGAGGACAGCCATGCAGGGAAAGGCATCTAGCAAGACGCCACATCTGCATGTGTAGGAATACCGTCTCCTATGGCAACAGTCTTTAACAGTTTCTAACACAAGGTATATGTCAGGTCACCTGGGACCAGGTGACAGATGCACTCTGTAGGAGTCGGACGTGCACTGCTAAGGTAGTGGACCCTAGGACTGACTGCTGTGGATTGAACCCTGGAAGGTTCAGGAAGCAGGTCTACAGGATAACTAACATGGATCCCAGTGGGAGCTAGAGCATAGATTCCCCAGGGCATGGAGTCTAAGAGCCAGTGGGTGTTCACCAGAGCCTCTAGTGGTGAGGATGGACTGCGCTGCAGTCTGGCTCCAGGTTGCAGCCCCCAGGGTCTCACAGCTCACGCTTACCGTAGACTACAGGAGAAGAGGAAGGAGGCAGCAGGCTGGAACGACAGGGAAGTAAGGGGTAAGCCAAAGGTCAGGGTGACTAGCAGACAAGGATAAACATAACACGCCAAGGTCAGGGTAACAAGCAGACAGGGAGAGTCAAGAACAGGCCAAAGTCGGAAACAGGAATCAGACGTAGGAAACACAGCAAGTACACACAGAGGCTAACACACAATGATTGATCAGCCCTGCTGGCTTGCAGTGCACAGGTTAATATAGGGCCTGGGGTGGGGCCATGCTTAGAGGAGAGGTTATAAAACCAGTCAGGTGAGAGGCAGCTGGTCTTTAGAGATGAACACATGGAGACAGGTAAGCTGACAGAGAAAACTCTATTGCATAACCATGACAGTATAACAGTTCCTTCACTTCCACTACAATCGCATCTTGCAATTTTTCAGCCCACTGAGCTCCCAGTCTCTCTCTCTAGACTAGATGATTCACTGCCACTGAATCCCTTGAGCTCCTCCATTATTCACTGTAGTATCTTGCTTACGCATCAGCCCGGCCTCTCTGCTGGGTCCCTAGCTTGGCACTCAAGATACTTCTCAAGCTTCAACCCACTGGCCTGCTCGGTCCCTGGCTTGACACACAATGCTGCTCTGCAAGCATCACCTCAGTAGGTGTTAAGCCGGGTCCCTGGCTTTACACCTGCTGACATTTCCCAATTCTTCACCGTCCCTGGTTGGTGAGAATTCTTCTCCGGTACTTGCTTCAGCTACTCACTGTGGTCCCTGGTAATAAGGTGGATGGTCCCCTAGTGGTGACGGCTTTCCTTTCAACCTCCCACCATGACAAGTTCTCCGCTCGGCAGAACCGGTACTTCTGGTTGGACTGCAAGCCGCAATTCAAACCCTGCGCTGCTCTCTTGCTTCTGCATAGGCCCTCAGACAGCCTAGCAGCCAGATGTGCCAGGATAGGCCCAAAGTCTGGCCTAGCAGCCCAGGCAGTACAACACACGTCCACCCAGACAGCCGTCCAGGTGGCACAGAACACTGGTCACCTGACTCCACCAAAATATATAGGTTCTCCCAGCAGGTCAAGGGATTTAAGAAAACCCCTGCCCATTGACTGAGATACCCCATATACTGCTAATCTGTCCTTCCTTTGCTCTTCTCTAATGTCACCAGGTACCAGGCCACCCAGTGGCAGAAGAGAGAAGTGCAGCAATTCTAGACTCAGGGTGAACAATGGGCCAAGGTAACTACACCTGGCAGGTAAATTTAGGAGCAACCCTGCCTAAACATCAGGGTGTTAATTGAGCTCTCAAGCCTGAGAGCGAATGTCCTGGCAAAAATGGTGATGAGTGGGGAAACAGGAAAAAAATAACAATAGTATATGTGGCGAACCACATGAAACAAACATAAGTATCAGACACATCAAATGGTAGATCATATATGACAAAGAAATATCAAAATTTTGTATGCACAGTTTTGAAGGTAGACTTAAGCAATGAACTTACTTCCTAACTATCTACCTAATATAAACAGTGATAAGAGATATATATAAACAAAAGTTAGTGTTGTTGTCAGGTTAGATCCCTGTCTCTCCTTGTCCAAGGAATACGTACCAAAGCAGCAACACCTGAAAGAGAAATAACAGCAATGCAAATGCGTCTGATCCTATAGTAACATGGTTCAGTATTTACATACGTCATTAAATGTTTTTAAATTGTTCTCAGCTGAAGACAGCATGGCAGTGTATATACGCCCCATAAGATGTGTGCATTATATACATAATGAAAGCAGGCCCCATTCTCAGCCAAGAATGCCCCCCCTTTCCTAATCAAATATAAACTTCGTTAGGGTTCCATCAAGTAAACAGTCCTGATGCATGAATGAGTTCATTATTCAAAGAAAGGTAAGAATTTGCCCCTTTACCACAGCCTGTTCTACCTATCTAACTACACCCCCAGTGTCCATGACATGTCACAGTTCATCAATTTCACTCGGGATAGACAACACTTCCTAGCAGTTTCCCTTCTTCTTTAGGGACAACCCCGGGGACAAGGGGCACAGCTGCACTCAGTCAACAAGCAGCCAGGCCATGGTGCAAGGGACCTCACTTTAGGACATAGGTCCCTTGCAAAGATGTCCTTCTTCTGTCCATATGACAGCCGGGGACTGAGTACTGCTTGGACCTTGAAGAAGGGGACATACCCCGAAAGTTTGTCCTGTAAAATTGTATGTTAGTGCAAATAAAAAAAGTACCACGGACAGTACTCAATTTCATCTTTTGAAGAAACCACAACCTGCGGAAGATCACAGGTCACATTTCAGGGTGGAGGAGCCCAGCAACTTCAACATTAGCCAACATGGCTTAGATGGGTACCCCTTGTATATGCCGGCAGCATTCAGTCCAGCACAATCCTGGCAGTACAGCCCTCTGGAATGTTCTCCACTAGCAACAACTTGTATGTGAATTGGCTCTCAGCATAGCGTCCTTGACATCGCCCAACACATATTTGTAATCCACAAGGTAAAAAAGGTATGCGTCTTCATGAAAGTCACCAATAAAAACCGTGGTGATAAAGCGTTTAATGTACTTCTTGTAGAGTTAACATTATTCACGTTAGTTCAACAAGCATATGTAGAAACAGGTAACAGTTGGGCCCTTAAACCCCGAGTACTATGCCATATTCAACGGTAATAACTTTTCATGAGGCTCGTGAGGCAGCACAGGCTTAGCGACTCCGCCAACGGTAAGAACACCTTCTCCCTTGAGGTAAGAAAGAAGAACAGCACAATGCTAATAGTCTTGCTATCCGGCACATCTCAACAACTTCATGCGTCAATCACTTTACTCGTCTCATACATCTTCCACTCTCTCTTTGCTTACCAGTCTCAGGCACCACTGGGGAGGAACAGGAGATCGCCCACCTTGCTTACTGCGAGATGAACGGACATACTGGGCCAGGCGAGTAAGAATCGTAGGGCCGCAATGCTCAGTAACAGTGACACCCAGGGTGGTAGTTGAAGCAGGCACTTGAGTTTCCTTAGAATGGAGGTGGGGTGCTGTTACTACTTGTTCCAGACGGGCAGTTGCTGTAGATATCTCAGATTGAACGTTGGCAGCAGGAACTCACACTTCCACTGCGATCTCGGTGTGGTCACTGGGCAAAATGTGCTCCTCTGGAGAGGAATCTGCCCAGGCAGAGACAGTCTGGCCAGAGTCAGCGGCAGTGGTGCTGGAGGTAGGTTCCTCCACCGTAGCATATCTGTAAGCCCAATCTGCCCTCATCACCTGCGATGGTAGTGGTTGTCTGGCAGCCACCAGTAGCAATTCTCCACATCGATAGCACCTACTCCCAGGGTGCAAGAACAGAGCAAACTCGGAGCACCGCCGGCAAATGATCCCTATAGCTGCAGAACTTTGAGAGATATACAAAGCGATCTCTCCTTTCGGCACCATCTCAATACCCGTGTCAGTAATTGTGGTTCCAGAGGCAAAGAAACTGGCAATTTTCCATGGGTCCTATTCAGCCGATATTGGATGGGGGGCCTCAAATCCAGGAGCTCACAGATATGCCATGTTTCCCTGGAGGCCACCAGGTTTCAGCATATGGACCCAAGATGGTGACCCAAACAGTAGTGCGTCCTCCTCCGCAGAATGGGAGCTCCTCCCCCTGCCAATGGATTGGTGCAGAAACTCTCTGGAAACTTTCACGCCCGCCTTCTTCATGCTGCAGAGCACCAAAACTGTAATGGAGTCATTAGATTCATGGGCACCATACACTTCTTGAATGCAAAAAGATTTTATTTCTCTTTAACAGAACTTTGGGAGAGAGGTTAGGTAGTTGCAACTACCCTTAGGTAGTTGCAGTATTAATTGGCAGACTCCGAGACTTCTACAGGAGGACAGCCATGCAGGGAAAGGCATCCAGCAAGTGTAGGAATGACGTCTCCTATGGCAACAGTCGTTTCTAACACAAGGTTTAACAGTTCCTTCACTTCCACTGCAACCTTATCTTGTTCTTCAGCCCACTGAGCTTCCAGTCTTTCTCTCTAGACTAGATGATTCATTGCCACTGAATCCCTTGAGCTCCTCCAATCTTCACTGCAGTATCTTCCTCAACCATCACCCCCGCACTCCAGATACTTATCTAGCTATACCCCACTGGCATGCTTGGTCCCTGGCTTGACACACAAGGCTGCTCTGCAAGCGTCATCTCCACTGGCTGGGTCCCTGGCTTGACACCTGCTGAAGTTTTCTGATTCTTCACTGTCCCCCGGTTGGTGAGAATTCTGCTCTGATACTTGTTTCAGCTACTTACTGTGGTCCCTGGTAATAAGGAGGATGGTCTCTTAGTGGCTATAGCTTTCTCTTCTATCTCCGACCACGACAGGTTCTCCGGCCGGAAGAACTGGCACTTTTGGTTGGACTGCAAGCCGTAATCCCAACCCTGCTCTTCTCTCTTGCTTCTGGATAGGCCCTCAGACAGTTTAGCAGCCAGATATGCCCGGGATAGGCCCAAACTCCAGCCTAGCAACCCGGGCAGTACAACACACGTCCACCCAGACAGCCGTCTGGGTGGCACAGAACACTGGTCACCTGACTCCCAGCAGGCTAAGGGATTTAAGAAAAACCCTGCCCATTGGCTGAGATACCCCATATACTCCTAATCTGTCCTTGCTTTGCCCTTCTCTTATCTAATGTCACCAGTAGGGATGAGCTTCGTGTTAGAGTTGAACCCATGTTCGACCCGAACATCGTCTGTTCGCCCGTTCGCCGAATTGCGAACGATATGGGCCATTCGGGCCAAATTCATGTGGCCCATTACGGCCCATAATTCACTGCGGCATCGCAGTGCATTGCTGGCTGATGATTGGCCAAGCATGCACTATGACCCGCATGCTTGGCCAATCACAGCGCCGTCTGTACAGAGAGCCGTAATTGGCCAAAGCCAAGGAGGCTTTGGCCAATTATGGCTCAGGGGATTTAGTACACGCCCCACACTATATAAGGCCTCCTGCATGGGGGCCCTGTGAAGTGTGTGTTCCGGCGCTGAAAGAGATAGACAGAGAGACAGTGTCATTTGATTTAAGTTAGATAGATTAGGCAGGACGGTCAGTGAGTTAGCTGCACTTACAGCGTATTGTGTATATATATATGCATCCCAGGTGTTGTATATATATATATATATATATATATATATATATATATATATATATACACTGTATTCAGTTTAGCTAGATCCGTTCCTGTTATCTTGCTACTGACAGGCAGGCTTGTCTTGTTACAGTATTTACAGCTACCTGAAGAAAATTGCTGGTGATCTTTTGATCCTATTAGTACCACAGTCAGGCAGCTAGACTATTTACAGTTAGTGTAGTGCGTCCTCCTCACAGTGTTCAGTTAAAGCTAAAAGTTAGTTTAGTGTGACCTCTGCACAGTGTTCAGCTAAAACTACAAGTTAGTGTAGTGCACAGTGTTCAGCTAAAGCTACAAGCTAGTGTAGTGCGTCCTCCTCACAGTGTTTAGCTAAAGCTACAAGTTAGTGTAGTGCGTCCTCCTCACAGTGTTCAGCTAAAACTACAAGTTAGTTTAGAGTGACCTCAACACAGTGTTCAGCTAAAACTACAAGTTAGTGTAGTGCACAGTGTTCAGCTAAAGCTACAAGTTAGGGTAGTGCGTCCTCCTCACAGTGTTCAGCTAAAGCTACAAGTTAGTGTAGTGCGTCCTCCTCACAGTGTTCAGCTAAAACTGCAAGTTAGTGTAGTGCGACCTCTGCACAGTGTTCAGCTAAAGCTACCTGTAGAAGGTTGGTGGTGTTTTCCTGATCCTATCACTACCGCAGGCAGCTAAATAAGCTACAAGTTAGTGTGGTGCGTCCTCCTCACAGTGTTCAGCTAAAACTACAAGTTAGTGTAGTGCGACCACTGCACAGTGTTCAGCTAAAGGTACCTGTAGAAGGTTGGTGGTGTTTTCTTGATCCTATCACTACCGCAGGCAGCTATATAAGCTACAAGTTAGTGTAGTGCGTCCTCCTCAGTGTTCAGCTAAAACTACAAGTGAGTGTAGTGCGACCTCTGCACAGTGTTCAGCTAAAGCTACCTGTAGAAGGTTGGTGGTGTTTTCCTGATCCTATCACTACCGCAGGCAGCTAAATAAGCTACAAGTTAGTGTAGTGTGTCCTCCTCACAGTGTTCAGCTAAAACTTCAAGTGAGTGTAGTGCGATCTCTGCACAATGTTCATCTAAAGCTACCTGTAGAAGGTTGGTGGTGTTTTCCTGATCCTATCATGACCGCAGGCAGCTAAATAAGCTACAAGTTAGTTTTTTGCGAGCTCTGCACAGTGTTCACCTAAGGCTACCTGTAGAAGGTTGGTGGTGTTTTCCTGATCCTATCACTACCGCAAGCAACTAAATAAGCTACAAGTTAGTGTAGTGCGTCCTCCTCACAGTGTTCAGCTAAAACTACAAGTTAGTGTAGTGCGACCTCTGCACAGTGTTCAGCTAAAGCTACCTGTAGAAGGTTGGTGGTGTTTTCCTGATCCTATTACTACCACAGGCAGCTAAATAAGCTACAAGATAGTGTAGTGCGTCCTCCTCACAGTGTTCAGCTAAAACTACAAGCTAGTGTAGTGCGACCTCTGCACAGTGTTCAGCTAAAGCTACCTGTAGAAGGTTGGTGGTGTTTTCCTGATCCTATCACTACCGCAGGCAGCTAAATAAGCTACAAGTTAGTGTAGTGCGTCCTCCTCACAGTGTTCAGCTAAAACTACAAGTTAGTGTAGTGCGACCTCTGCACAGTGTTCAGCTAAAGCTACCTGTAGAAGGTTGGTGGTGCTTTCCTGATTCTATCACTACTGCAGGCAGCTAAATAAGCTACAAGTTAGTGTAGTGCGTCCTCCTCACAGTGTTCAGCTAAAACTACAAGTTAGTGTAGTGCGACCTCTGCACAGTGTTCAGCTAAAGCTACCTGTAGAAGGTTGGTGGTTGGTGGTGTTTTCCTGATCCTATCACTACCAAAGGCAGCTAAATAAGCTACAAGTTAATTTTTTGTGAGCTCTGCACAGTGTTCAGCTAAAGCTACCTATAGAAGGTTGGTGGTGTTTTCCTGATCCTATCACTACCGCAGGCAGCTAAATAAGCTACAAGTTAGTGTAGTGCGTCCTCCTCACAGTGTTCAGCTAAAACTACATGTTAGTGTAGTGCGACCTCTGCACAGTGTTCAGCTAAAGCTACCTGTAGAAGGTTGGTGGTGCTTTCCTGATTCTATCACTACTGCAGGCAGCTAAAAAGAGCTACAAGTTAGTGTAGTGCGTCCTCCTCACAGTGTTCAGCTAAAACTACAAGTTAGTGTAGTGCGACCTCTGCACAGTGTTCAGCTAAAGCTACCTGTAGAAGGTTGCTGGTGTTTTCTTGATCCTATCACTACCGCAGGCAGCTAAATAAGCTACAAGTTAGTGTAGTGTGTCCTCCTCACAATGTTCAGCTAAAACTACAAGTTAGTGTAGTGCGACCTCTGCACAGTGTTCAGCTAAAGCTACCTGTAGAAGGTTGGTGGTGTTTTCCTGATCCTATTACTACCACAGGCAGCTAAATAAGCTACAAGATAGTGTAGTGCGTCCTCCTCACAGTGTTCAGCTAAAACTACAAGTTAGTGTAGTGCGACCTCTGCACAGTGTTCAGCTAAAGCTACCTGTAGAAGGTTGGTGGTGTTTTCCTGATCCTATCACTACCACAGGCAGTTAAATAAGCTACAAGTTAATGTTTTGTGAGCTCTGCACAGTGTTCACCTAAAGCTACCTGTAGAAGGTTGGTGGTGTTTTCCTGATCCTATCACTACCGCAGGCAGCTAAATAAGCTACAAGTTAGTGTAGTGTGTCCTCCTCACAGTGTTCAGCTAAAACTTAAAGTGAGTGTAGTACGACCTCTGCACAGTGTTCATCTAAAGCTACCTGTAGAAGGTTGGTGGTGTTTTACTGATCCTATCATGACCGCAGGCAGCTAAATAAGCTACAAGTTAGTTTTTTGCGAGCTCTGCACAGTGTTCACCTAAGGCTACCTGTAGAAGGTTGGTGGTGTATTCCTGATCCTATCACTACCTCAGGCAGCTAAATAAGCTACAAGTTAGTGTAGTGTGTCCTCCTCACAGTGTTCAGCTAAAACTAAAAGTTACTGTAGTGCGACCTCTGCACAGTGTTCAGCTAAAGCTACCTGTAGAAGGTTGGTGGTGTTTTCTTGATCCTATCACTACCGCAGGCAGCTAAATAAGCTACAAGTTAGTGTAGTGTGTCCTCCTCACAATGTTCAGCTGAAACTACAAGTTAGTGTAGTGCGACCTCTGCACAGTGTTCAGCTAAAGCTACCTGTAGAAGGTTGGTGGTGTTTTCCTGATCCTATTACTACCACAGGCAGCTAAATAAGCTACAAGATAGTGTAGTGTGTCCTCCTCACAGTGTTCAGCTAAAACTACAAGTTAGTGTAGTGCGACCTCTGCACAGTGTTCAGCTAAAGCTACCTGTAGAAGGTTGGTGGTTGGTGGTGTTTTCCTGATCCTATCACTACCACAGGCAGCTAAATAAGCTACAAGTTAGTGTAGTGCGTCCTCCTCACAGTGTTCAGCTAAAACTACAAGTGAGTGTAGTACGACCTCTGCACAGTGTTCAGCTAAATCTACCTGTAGAAGGTTGGTGGTGTTTTCCTGATCCTATCACTACTGCAGGCAGCTAAATAAGCTACAAGTGAGTGTAGTGCGACCTCTGCACAGTGTTCAGCTAAAGCTACCTGTAGAAGGTTGGTGGTGTTTTCCTGATCCTATCACTACCGCAGGCAGCTAAATAAGCTACAAGTTAGTGTAGTGTGTCCTCCTCACAGTGTTCAGCTAAAACTTCAAGTGAGTGTAGTGCGACCTCTGCACAATGTTCATCTAAAGCTACCTGTAGAAGGTTGGTGGTGTTTTCCTGATCCTATCATAACCGCAGGCAGCTAAATAAGCTACAAGTTAGTTTTTTGCGAGCTCTGCACAGTGTTCACCTAAGGCTACCTGTAGAAGGTTGGTGGTGTTTTCCTGATCCTATCACTACCGCAAGCAACTAAATAAGCTACAAGTTAGTGTAGTGCGTCCTCCTCACAGTGTTCAGCTAAAACTACAAGTTAGTGTAGTGCGACCTCTGCACAGTGTTCAGCTAAAGCTACCTGTAGAAGGTTGGTGGTGTTTTCCTGATCCTATTACTACCACAGGCAGCTAAATAAGCTACAAGATAGTGTAGTGCGTCCTCCTCACAGTGTTCAGCTAAAACTACAAGCTAGTGTAGTGCGACCTCTGCACAGTGTTCAGCTAAAGCTACCTGTAGAAGGTTGGTGGTTGGTGGTGTTGTCCTGATCCTATCACTACCACAGGCAGCTAAATAAGCTACAAGTTAATTTTTTGTGAGCTCTGCACAGTGTTCAGCTAAAGCTACCTGTAGAAGGTTGGTGGTGTTTTCCTGATCCTATCACTACCGCAGGCAGCTAAATAAGCTACAAGTTAGTGTAGTGCGTCCTCCTCACAGTGTTCAGCTAAAACTACAAGTTAGTGTAGTGCGACCTCTGCACAGTGTTCAGCTAAAGCTACCTGTAGAAGGTTGGTGGTGCTTTCCTGATTCTATCACTACTGCAGGCAGCTAAATAAGCTACAAGTTAGTGTAGTGCGTCCTCCTCACAGTGTTCAGCTAAAACTACAAGTTAGTGTAGTGCGACCTCTGCACAGTGTTCAGCTAAAGCTACCTGTAGAAGGTTGGTGGTGTTTTCTTGATCCTATCACTACCGCAGGCAGCTAAATAAGCTACAAGTTAGTGTAGTGTGTCCTCCTCACAATGTTCAGCTAAAACTACAAGTTAGTGTAGTGCGACCTCTGCACAGTGTTCAGCTAAAGCTACCTGTAGAAGGTTGGTGGTGTTTTCCTGATCCTATTACTACCACAGGCAGCTAAATAAGCTACAAGATAGTGTAGTGCGTCCTCCTCACAGTGTTCAGCTAAAACTACAAGTTAGTGTAGTGCGACCTCTGCACAGTGTTCAGCTAAAGCTACCTGTAGAAGGTTGGTGGTTGGTGGTGTTTTCCTGATCCTATCACTACCAAAGGCAGCTAAATAAGCTACAAGTTAATTTTTTGTGAGCTCTGCACAGTGTTCAGCTAAAGCTACCTGTAGAAGGTTGGTGGTGTTTTCCTGATCCTATCACTACCGCAGGCAGCTAAATAAGCTACAAGTTAGTGTAGTGCGTCCTCCTCACAGTGTTCAGCTAAAACTACATGTTAGTGTAGTGCGACCTCTGCACAGTGTTCAGCTAAAGCTACCTGTAGAAGGTTGGTGGTGCTTTCCTGATTCTATCACTACTGCAGGCAGCTAAAAAGAGCTACAAGTTAGTGTAGTGCGTCCTCCTCACAGTGTTCAGCTAAAACTACAAGTTAGTGTAGTGCGACCTCTGCACAGTGTTCAGCTAAAGCTACCTGTAGAAGGTTGGTGGTGTTTTCTTGATCCTATCACTACCGCAGGCAGCTAAATAAGCTACAAGTTAGTGTAGTGTGTCCTCCTCACAATGTTCAGCTAAAACTACAAGTTAGTGTAGTGCGACCTCTGCACAGTGTTCAGCTAAAGCTACCTGTAGAAGGTTGGTGGTGTTTTCCTGATCCTATTACTACCACAGGCAGCTAAATAAGCTACAAGATAGTGTAGTGCGTCCTCCTCACAGTGTTCAGCTAAAACTACAAGTTAGTGTAGTGCGACCTCTGCACAGTGTTCAGCTAAAGCTACCTGTAGAAGGTTGGTGGTTGGTGGTGTTTTCCTGATCCTATCACTACCACAGGCAGCTAAATAAGCTACAAGTTAATTTTTTGTGAGCTCTGCACAGTGTTCACCTAAAGCTACCTGTAGAAGGTTGGTGGTGTTTTCCTGATCCTATCACTACCGCAGGCAGCTAAATAAGCTACAAGTTAGTGTAGTGTGTCCTCCTCACAGTGTTCAGCTAAAACTTAAAGTGAGTGTAGTACGACCTCTGCACAGTGTTCATCTAAAGCTACCTGTAGAAGGTTGGTGGTGTTTTCCTGATCCTATCATGACCGCAGGCAGCTAAATAAGCTACAAGTTAGTTTTTTGCGAGCTCTGCACAGTGTTCACCTAAGGCTACCTGTAGAAGGTTGGTGGTGTATTCCTGATCCTATCACTACCTCAGGCAGCTAAATAAGCTACAAGTTAGTGTAGTGCGTCCTCCTAAAAGTGTTCAGCTAAAATTACAAGTTAGTGTAGTGTGACCTCTGCACAGTGTTCAGCTAAAGCTACCTGTAGAAGGTTGGTGATGTTTTCTTGATCCTATCACTACCGCAGGCAGCTAAATAAGCTACAAGTTAGTGTACTGCGTCCTCCTCACAGTGTTCACTAAAACTACAAGTGAGTTTAGTGCGACCTCTGCACAGTGTTCACCTATAGCTACCTGTAGAAGGTTGGTGGTGTTTTCTTGATCCTATCACTACCGCAGGCAGCTAAATAAGCTACAAGTTAGTGTAGTGCGTCCTCCTCACAGTGTTCAGCTAAAACTACAAGTTAGTGTAGTGCGACCTCTGCACAGTGTTCAGCTAAAGCTACCTGTAGAAGGTTGGTGGTGTTTTCCTGATCCTATTACTACCACAGGCAGCTAAATAAGCTACAAGATAGTGTAGTGCGTCCTCCTCACAGTGTTCAGCTAAAACTACAAGTTACTGTAGTGCGACCTCTGCACAGTGTTCAGCTAAAGCTACCTGTAGAAGGTTGGTGGTGTTTTCTTGATCCTATCACTACCGCAGGCAGCTAAATAAGCTACAAGTTAGTGTAGTGTGTCCTCCTCACAATGTTCAGCTGAAACTACAAGTTAGTGTAGTGCGACCTCTGCACAGTGTTCAGCTAAAGCTACCTGTAGAAGGTTGGTGGTGTTTTCCTGATCCTATTACTACCACAGGCAGCTAAATAAGCTACAAGATAGTGTAGTGTGTCCTCCTCACAGTGTTCAGCTAAAACTACAAGTTAGTGTAGTGCGACCTCTGCACAGTGTTCAGCTAAAGCTACCTGTAGAAGGTTGGTGGTTGGTGGTGTTTTCCTGATCCTATCACTACCACAGGCAGCTAAATAAGCTACAAGTTAGTGTAGTGCGTCCTCCTCACAGTGTTCAGCTAAAACTACAAGTGAGTGTAGTACGACCTCTGCACAGTGTTCAGCTAAAGCTACCTGTAGAAGGTTGGTGGTGTTTTCCTGATCCTATCACTACTGCAGGCAGCTAAATAAGCTACAAGTGAGTGTAGTGCGACCTCTGCACAGTGTTCAGCTAAAGCTACCTGTAGAAGGTTGGTGGTGTTTTCCTGATCCTATCACTACCGCAGGCAGCTAAATAAGCTACAAGTTAGTGTAGTGTGTCCTCCTCACAGTGTTCAGCTAAAACTTCAAGTGAGTGTAGTGTGACCTCTGCACAATGTTCATCTAAAGCTACCTGTAGAAGGTTGGTGGTGTTTTCCTGATCCTATCATGACCGCAGGCAGCTAAATAAGCTACAAGTTAGTTTTTTGCGAGCTCTGCACAGTGTTCACCTAAGGCTACCTGTAGAAGGTTGGTGGTGTTTTCCTGATCCTATCACTACCGCAAGCAACTAAATAAGCTACAAGTTAGTGTAGTGCGTCCTCCTCACAGTGTTCAGCTAAAACTACAAGTTAGTGTAGTGCGACCTCTGCACAGTGTTCAGCTAAAGCTACCTGTAGAAGGTTGGTGGTGTTTTCCTGATCCTATTACTACCACAGGCAGCTAAATAAGCTACAAGATAGTGTAGTGCGTCCTCCTCACAGTGTTCAGCTAAAACTACAAGCTAGTGTAGTGCGACCTCTGCACAGTGTTCAGCTAAAGCTACCTGTAGAAGGTTGGTGGTTGGTGGTGTTGTCCTGATCCTATCACTACCACAGGCAGCTAAATAAGCTACAAGTTAATTTTTTGTGAGCTCTGCACAGTGTTCAGCTAAAGCTACCTGTAGAAGGTTGGTGGTGTTTTCCTGATCCTATCACTACCGCAGGCAGCTAAATAAGCTACAAGTTAGTGTAGTGCGTCCTCCTCACAGTGTTCAGCTAAAACTACAAGTTAGTGTAGTGCGACCTCTGCACAGTGTTCAGCTAAAGCTACCTGTAGAAGGTTGGTGGTGCTTTCCTGATTCTATCACTACTGCAGGCAGCTAAATAAGCTACAAGTTAGTGTAGTGCGTCCTCCTCACAGTGTTCAGCTAAAACTACAAGTTAGTGTAGTGCGACCTCTGCACAGTGTTCAGCTAAAGCTACCTGTAGAAGGTTGGTGGTGTTTTCTTGATCCTATCACTACCGCAGGCAGCTAAATAAGCTACAAGTTAGTGTAGTGTGTCCTCCTCACAATGTTCAGCTAAAACTACAAGTTAGTGTAGTGCGACCTCTGCACAGTGTTCAGCTAAAGCTACCTGTAGAAGGTTGGTGGTGTTTTCCTGATCCTATTACTACCACAGGCAGCTAAATAAGCTACAAGATAGTGTAGTGCGTCCTCCTCACAGTGTTCAGCTAAAACTACAAGTTAGTGTAGTGCGACCTCTGCACAGTGTTCAGCTAAAGCTACCTGTAGAAGGTTGGTGGTTGGTGGTGTTTTCCTGATCCTATCACTACCAAAGGCAGCTAAATAAGCTACAAGTTAATTTTTTGTGAGCTCTGCACAGTGTTCAGCTAAAGCTACCTGTAGAAGGTTGGTGGTGTTTTCCTGATCCTATCACTACCGCAGGCAGCTAAATAAGCTACAAGTTAGTGTAGTGCGTCCTCCTCACAGTGTTCAGCTAAAACTACATGTTAGTGTAGTGCGACCTCTGCACAGTGTTCAGCTAAAGCTACCTGTAGAAGGTTGGTGGTGCTTTCCTGATTCTATCACTACTGCAGGCAGCTAAAAAGAGCTACAAGTTAGTGTAGTGCGTCCTCCTCACAGTGTTCAGCTAAAACTACAAGTTAGTGTAGTGCGACCTCTGCACAGTGTTCAGCTAAAGCTACCTGTAGAAGGTTGGTGGTGTTTTCTTGATCCTATCACTACCGCAGGCAGCTAAATAAGCTACAAGTTAGTGTAGTGTGTCCTCCTCACAGTGTTCAGCTAAAACTTAAAGTGAGTGTAGTACGACCTCTGCACAGTGTTCATCTAAAGCTACCTGTAGAAGGTTGGTGGTGTTTTCCTGATCCTATCATGACCGCAGGCAGCTAAATAAGCTACAAGTTAGTTTTTTGCGAGCTCTGCACAGTGTTCACCTAAGGCTACCTGTAGAAGGTTGGTGGTGTATTCCTGATCCTATCACTACCTCAGGCAGCTAAATAAGCTACAAGTTAGTGTAGTGCATCCTCCTAAAAGTGTTCAGCTAAAATTACAAGTTAGTGTAGTGTGACCTCTGCACAGTGTTCAGCTAAAGCTACCTGTAGAAGGTTGGTGATGTTTTCTTGATCCTATCACTACCGCAGGCAGCTAAATAAGCTACAAGTTAGTGTACTGCGTCCTCCTCACAGTGTTCACTAAAACTACAAGTGAGTTTAGTGCGACCTCTGCACAGTGTTCACCTATAGCTACCTGTAGAAGGTTGGTGGTGTTTTCTTGATCCTATCACTACCGCAGGCAGCTAAATAAGCTACAAGTTAGTGTAGTGCGTCCTCCTCACAGTGTTCAGCTAAAACTACAAGTTAGTGTAGTGCGACCTCTGCACAGTGTTCAGCTAAAGCTACCTGTAGAAGGTTGGTGGTGTTTTCCTGATCCTATTACTACCACAGGCAGCTAAATAAGCTACAAGATAGTGTAGTGCGTCCTCCTCACAGTGTTCAGCTAAAACTACAAGTTACTGTAGTGCGACCTCTGCACAGTGTTCAGCTAAAGCTACCTGTAGAAGGTTGGTGGTGTTTTCTTGATCCTATCACTACCGCAGGCAGCTAAATAAGCTACAAGTTAGTGTAGTGTGTCCTCCTCACAATGTTCAGCTGAAACTACAAGTTAGTGTAGTGCGACCTCTGCACAGTGTTCAGCTAAAGCTACCTGTAGAAGGTTGGTGGTGTTTTCCTGATCCTATTACTACCACAGGCAGCTAAATAAGCTACAAGATAGTGTAGTGTGTCCTCCTCACAGTGTTCAGCTAAAACTACAAGTTAGTGTAGTGCGACCTCTGCACAGTGTTCAGCTAAAGCTACCTGTAGAAGGTTGGTGGTTGGTGGTGTTTTCCTGATCCTATCACTACCACAGGCAGCTAAATAAGCTACAAGTTAGTGTAGTGCGTCCTCCTCACAGTGTTCAGCTAAAACTACAATTGAGTGTAGTACGACCTCTGCACAGTGTTCAGCTAAAGCTACCTGTAGAAGGTTGGTGGTGTTTTCCTGATCCTATCACTACTGCAGGCAGCTAAATAAGCTACAAGTGAGTGTAGTGCGACCTCTGCACAGTGTTCAGCTAAAGCTACCTGTAGAAGGTTGGTGGTGTTTTCCTGATCCTATCACTACCGCAGGCAGCTAAATAAGCTACAAGTTAGTGTAGTGTGTCCTCCTCACAGTGTTCAGCTAAAACTTCAAGTGAGTGTAGTGCGACCTCTGCACAATGTTCATCTAAAGCTACCTGTAGAAGGTTGGTGGTGTTTTCCTGATCCTATCATGACCGCAGGCAGCTAAATAAGCTACAAGTTAGTTTTTTGCGAGCTCTGCACAGTGTTCACCTAAGGCTACCTGTAGAAGGTTGGTGGTGTTTTCCTGATCCTATCACTACCGCAAGCAACTAAATAAGCTACAAGTTAGTGTAGTGCGTCCTCCTCACAGTGTTCAGCTAAAACTACAAGTTAGTGTAGTGCGACCTCTGCACAGTGTTCTGCTAAAGCTACCTGTAGAAGGTTGGTGGTGTTTTCCTGATCCTATTACTACCACAGGCAGCTAAATAAGCTACAAGATAGTGTAGTGCGTCCTCCTCACAGTGTTCAGCTAAAACTACAAGCTAGTGTAGTGCGACCTCTGCACAGTGTTCAGCTAAAGCTACCTGTAGAAGGTTGGTGGTTGGTGGTGTTGTCCTGATCCTATCACTACCACAGGCAGCTAAATAAGCTACAAGTTAATTTTTTGTGAGCTCTGCACAGTGTTCAGCTAAAGCTACCTGTAGAAGGTTGGTGGTGTTTTCCTGATCCTATCACTACCGCAGGCAGCTAAATAAGCTACAAGTTAGTGTAGTGCGTCCTCCTCACAGTGTTCAGCTAAAACTACAAGTTAGTGTAGTGCGACCTCTGCACAGTGTTCAGCTAAAGCTACCTGTAGAAGGTTGGTGGTGCTTTCCTGATTCTATCACTACTGCAGGCAGCTAAATAAGCTACAAGTTAGTGTAGTGCGTCCTCCTCACAGTGTTCAGCTAAAACTACAAGTTAGTGTAGTGCGACCTCTGCACAGTGTTCAGCTAAAGCTACCTGTAGAAGGTTGGTGGTGTTTTCTTGATCCTATCACTACCGCAGGCAGCTAAATAAGCTACAAGTTAGTGTAGTGTGTCCTCCTCACAATGTTCAGCTAAAACTACAAGTTAGTGTAGTGCGACCTCTGCACAGTGTTCAGCTAAAGCTACCTGTAGAAGGTTGGTGGTGTTTTCCTGATCCTATTACTACCACAGGCAGCTAAATAAGCTACAAGATAGTGTAGTGCGTCCTCCTCACAGTGTTCAGCTAAAACTACAAGTTAGTGTAGTGCGACCTCTGCACAGTGTTCAGCTAAAGCTACCTGTAGAAGGTTGGTGGTTGGTGGTGTTTTCCTGATCCTATCACTACCAAAGGCAGCTAAATAAGCTACAAGTTAATTTTTTGTGAGCTCTGCACAGTGTTCAGCTAAAGCTACCTGTAGAAGGTTGGTGGTGTTTTCCTGATCCTATCACTACCGCAGGCAGCTAAATAAGCTACAAGTTAGTGTAGTGCGTCCTCCTCACAGTGTTCAGCTAAAACTACATGTTAGTGTAGTGCGACCTCTGCACAGTGTTCAGCTAAAGCTACCTGTAGAAGGTTGGTGGTGCTTTCCTGATTCTATCACTACTGCAGGCAGCTAAAAAGAGCTACAAGTTAGTGTAGTGCGTCCTCCTCACAGTGTTCAGCTAAAACTACAAGTTAGTGTAGTGCGACCTCTGCACAGTGTTCAGCTAAAGCTACCTGTAGAAGGTTGGTGGTGTTTTCTTGATCCTATCACTACCGCAGGCAGCTAAATAAGCTACAAGTTAGTGTAGTGTGTCCTCCTCACAATGTTCAGCTAAAACTACAAGTTAGTGTAGTGCGACCTCTGCACAGTGTTCAGCTAAAGCTACCTGTAGAAGGTTGGTGGTGTTTTCCTGATCCTATCATGACCGCAGGCAGCTAAATAAGCTACAAGTTAGTTTTTTGCGAGCTCTGCACAGTGTTCACCTAAGGCTACCTGTAGAAGGTTGGTGGTGTATTCCTGATCCTATCACTACCTCAGGCAGCTAAATAAGCTACAAGTTAGTGTAGTGCGTCCTCCTAAAAGTGTTCAGCTAAAATTACAAGTTAGTGTAGTGTGACCTCTGCACAGTGTTCAGCTAAAGCTACCTGTAGAAGGTTGGTGATGTTTTCTTGATCCTATCACTACCGCAGGCAGCTAAATAAGCTACAAGTTAGTGTACTGCGTCCTCCTCACAGTGTTCACTAAAACTACAAGTGAGTTTAGTGCGACCTCTGCACAGTGTTCACCTATAGCTACCTGTAGAAGGTTGGTGGTGTTTTCTTGATCCTATCACTACCGCAGGCAGCTAAATAAGCTACAAGTTAGTGTAGTGCGTCCTCCTCACAGTGTTCAGCTAAAACTACAAGTTAGTGTAGTGCGACCTCTGCACAGTGTTCAGCTAAAGCTACCTGTAGAAGGTTGGTGGAGTTTTCCTGATCCTATTACTACCACAGGCAGCTAAATAAGCTACAAGATAGTGTAGTGCGTCCTCCTCACAGTGTTCAGCTAAAACTACAAGTTACTGTAGTGCGACCTCTGCACAGTGTTCAGCTAAAGCTACCTGTAGAAGGTTGGTGGTGTTTTCTTGATCCTATCACTACCGCAGGCAGCTAAATAAGCTACAAGTTAGTGTAGTGTGTCCTCCTCACAATGTTCAGCTGAAACTACAAGTTAGTGTAGTGCGACCTCTGCACAGTGTTCAGCTAAAGCTACCTGTAGAAGGTTGGTGGTGTTTTCCTGATCCTATTACTACCACAGGCAGCTAAATAAGCTACAAGATAGTGTAGTGTGTCCTCCTCACAGTGTTCAGCTAAAACTACAAGTTAGTGTAGTGCGACCTCTGCACAGTGTTCAGCTAAAGCTACCTGTAGAAGGTTGGTGGTTGGTGGTGTTTTCCTGATCCTATCACTACCACAGGCAGCTAAATAAGCTACAAGTTAGTGTAGTGCGTCCTCCTCACAGTGTTCAGCTAAAACTACAAGTGAGTGTAGTACGACCTCTGCACAGTGTTCAGCTAAAGCTACCTGTAGAAGGTTGGTGGTGTTTTCCTGATCCTATCACTACTGCAGGCAGCTAAATAAGCTACAAGTGAGTGTAGTGCGACCTCTGCACAGTGTTCAGCTAAAGCTACCTGTAGAAGGTTGGTGGTGTTTTCCTGATCCTATCACTACCGCAGGCAGCTAAATAAGCTACAAGTTAGTGTAGTGTGTCCTCCTTACAGTGTTCAGCTAAAACTTCAAGTGAGTGTAGTGCGACCTCTGCACAATGTTCATCTAAAGCTACCTGTAGAAGGTTGGTGGTGTTTTCCTGATCCTATCATGACCGCAGGCAGCTAAATAAGCTACAAGTTAGTTTTTTGCGAGCTCTGCACAGTGTTCACCTAAGGCTACCTGTAGAAGGTTGGTGGTGTTTTCCTGATCCTATCACTACCGCAAGCAACTAAATAAGCTACAAGTTAGTGTAGTGCGTCCTCCTCACAGTGTTCAGCTAAAACTACAAGTTAGTGTAGTGCGACCTCTGCACAGTGTTCTGCTAAAGCTACCTGTAGAAGGTTGGTGGTGTTTTCCTGATCCTATTACTACCACAGGCAGCTAAATAAGCTACAAGATAGTGTAGTGCGTCCTCCTCACAGTGTTCAGCTAAAACTACAAGCTAGTGTAGTGCGACCTCTGCACAGTGTTCAGCTAAAGCTACCTGTAGAAGGTTGGTGGTTGGTGGTGTTGTCCTGATCCTATCACTACCACAGGCAGCTAAATAAGCTACAAGTTAATTTTTTGTGAGCTCTGCACAGTGTTCAGCTAAAGCTACCTGTAGAAGGTTGGTGGTGTTTTCCTGATCCTATCACTACCGCAGGCAGCTAAATAAGCTACAAGTTAGTGTAGTGCGTCCTCCTCACAGTGTTCAGCTAAAACTACAAGTTAGTGTAGTGCGACCTCTGCACAGTGTTCAGCTAAAGCTACCTGTAGAAGGTTGGTGGTGCTTTCCTGATTCTATCACTACTGCAGGCAGCTAAATAAGCTACAAGTTAGTGTAGTGCGTCCTCCTCACAGTGTTCAGCTAAAACTACAAGTTAGTGTAGTGCGACCTCTGCACAGTGTTCAGCTAAAGCTACCTGTAGAAGGTTGGTGGTGTTTTCTTGATCCTATCACTACCGCAGGCAGCTAAATAAGCTACAAGTTAGTGTAGTGTGTCCTCCTCACAATGTTCAGCTAAAACTACAAGTTAGTGTAGTGCGACCTCTGCACAGTGTTCAGCTAAAGCTACCTGTAGAAGGTTGGTGGTGTTTTCCTGATCCTATTACTACCACAGGCAGCTAAATAAGCTACAAGATAGTGTAGTGCGTCCTCCTCACAGTGTTCAGCTAAAACTACAAGTTAGTGTAGTGCGACCTCTGCACAGTGTTCAGCTAAAGCTACCTGTAGAAGGTTGGTGGTTGGTGGTGTTTTCCTGATCCTATCACTACCAAAGGCAGCTAAATAAGCTACAAGTTAATTTTTTGTGAGCTCTGCACAGTGTTCAGCTAAAGCTACCTGTAGAAGGTTGGTGGTGTTTTCCTGATCCTATCACTACCGCAGGCAGCTAAATAAGCTACAAGTTAGTGTAGTGCGTCCTCCTCACAGTGTTCAGCTAAAACTACATGTTAGTGTAGTGCGACCTCTGCACAGTGTTCAGCTAAAGCTACCTGTAGAAGGTTGGTGGTGCTTTCCTGATTCTATCACTACTGCAGGCAGCTAAAAAGAGCTACAAGTTAGTGTAGTGCGTCCTCCTCACAGTGTTCAGCTAAAACTACAAGTTAGTGTAGTGCGACCTCTGCACAGTGTTCAGCTAAAGCTACCTGTAGAAGGTTGGTGGTGTTTTCTTGATCCTATCACTACCGCAGGCAGCTAAATAAGCTACAAGTTAGTGTAGTGTGTCCTCCTCACAATGTTCAGCTAAAACTACAAGTTAGTGTAGTGCGACCTCTGCACAGTGTTCAGCTAAAGCTACCTGTAGAAGGTTGGTGGTGTTTTCCTGATCCTATTACTACCACAGGCAGCTAAATAAGCTACAAGATAGTGTAGTGCGTCCTCCTCACAGTGTTCAGCTAAAACTACAAGTTAGTGTAGTGCGACCTCTGCACAGTGTTCAGCTAAAGCTACCTGTAGAAGGTTGGTGGTTGGTGGTGTTTTCCTGATCCTATCACTACCACAGGCAGCTAAATAAGCTACAAGTTAATTTTTTGTGAGCTCTGCACAGTGTTCACCTAAAGCTACCTGTAGAAGGTTGGTGGTGTTTTCCTGATCCTATCACTACCGCAGGCAGCTAAATAAGCTACAAGTTAGTGTAGTGTGTCCTCCTCACAGTGTTCAGCTAAAACTTAAAGTGAGTGTAGTACGACCTCTGCACAGTGTTCATCTAAAGCTACCTGTAGAAGGTTGGTGGTGTTTTCCTGATCCTATCATGACCGCAGGCAGCTAAATAAGCTACAAGTTAGTTTTTTGCGAGCTCTGCACAGTGTTCACCTAAGGCTACCTGTAGAAGGTTGGTGGTGTATTCCTGATCCTATCACTACCTCAGGCAGCTAAATAAGCTACAAGTTAGTGTAGTGTGTCCTCACAGTGTTTAGCTAAAACTACAAGTTACTGTAGTGCGACCTCTGCACAGTGTTCAGCTAAAGCTAACTGTAGAAGGTTGGTGGTGTTTTCTTGATCCTATCACTACCGCAGGCAGCTAAATAAGCTACAAGTTAGTTTTTTGCGAGCTCTGCACAGTGTTCACCTAAGGCTACCTGTAGAAGGTTGGTGGTGTATTCCTGATCCTATCACTACCTCAGGCAGCTAAATAAGCTACAAGTTAGTGTAGTGCGTCCTCCTCACAGTGTTCAGCTAAAACTACAAGTTAGTGTAGTGCGACCTCTGCACAGTGTTCAGCTAAAGCTACCTGTAGAAGGTTGGTGGTGTTTTCTTGATCCTATCACTACCGCAGGCAGCTAAATAAGCTACAAGTTAGTGTAGTGTGTCCTCCTCACAATGTTCAGCTAAAACTACAAGTTAGTGTAGTGCGACCTCTGCACAGTGTTCAGCTAAAGCTACCTGTAGAAGGTTGGTGGTGTTTTCCTGATCCTATTACTACCACAGGCAGCTAAATAAGCTACAAGATAGTGTAGTGCGTCCTCCTCACAGTGTTCAGCTAAAACTACAAGTTAGTGTAGTGCGACCTCTGCACAGTGTTCAGCTAAAGCTACCTGTAGAAGGTTGGTGGTTGGTGGTGTTTTCCTGATCCTATCACTACCAAAGGCAGCTAAATAAGCTACAAGTTAATTTTTTGTGAGCTCTGCACAGTGTTCAGCTAAAGCTTCCTGTAGAAGGTTGGTGGTGTTTTCCTGATCCTATCACTACCGCAGGCAGCTAAATAAGCTACAAGTTAGTGTAGTGCGTCCTCCTCACAGTGTTCAGCTAAAACTACATGTTAGTGTAGTGCGACCTCTGCACAGTGTTCAGCTAAAGCTACCTGTAGAAGGTTGGTGGTGCTTTCCTGATTCTATCACTACTGCAGGCAGCTAAAAAGAGCTACAAGTTAGTGTAGTGCGTCCTCCTCACAGTGTTCAGCTAAAACTACAAGTTAGTGTAGTGCGACCTCTGCACAGTGTTCAGCTAAAGCTACCTGTAGAAGGTTGGTGGTGTTTTCTTGATCCTATCACTACCGCAGGCAGCTAAATAAGCTACAAGTTAGTGTAGTGTGTCCTCCTCACAATGTTCAGCTAAAACTACAAGTTAGTGTAGTGCGACCTCTGCACAGTGTTCAGCTAAAGCTACCTGTAGAAGGTTGGTGGTGTTTTCCTGATCCTATTACTACCACAGGCAGCTAAATAAGCTACAAGATAGTGTAGTGCGTCCTCCTCACAGTGTTCAGCTAAAACTACAAGTTAGTGTAGTGCGACCTCTGCACAGTGTTCAGCTAAAGCTACCTGTAGAAGGTTGGTGGTTGGTGGTGTTTTCCTGATCCTATCACTACCACAGGCAGCTAAATAAGCTACAAGTTAATTTTTTGTGAGCTCTGCACAGTGTTCACCTAAAGCTACCTGTAGAAGGTTGGTGGTGTTTTCCTGATCCTATCACTACCGCAGGCAGCTAAATAAGCTACAAGTTAGTGTAGTGTGTCCTCCTCACAGTGTTCAGCTAAAACTTAAAGTGAGTGTAGTACGACCTCTGCACAGTGTTCATCTAAAGCTACCTGTAGAAGGTTGGTGGTGTTTTCCTGATCCTATCATGACCGCAGGCAGCTAAATAAGCTACAAGTTAGTTTTTTGCGAGCTCTGCACAGTGTTCACCTAAGGCTACCTGTAGAAGGTTGGTGGTGTATTCCTGATCCTATCACTACCTCAGGCAGCTAAATAAGCTACAAGTTAGTGTAGTGTGTCCTCACAGTGTTTAGCTAAAACTACAAGTTACTGTAGTGCGACCTCTGCACAGTGTTCAGCTAAAGCTACCTGTAGAAGGTTGGTGGTGTTTTCTTGATCCTATCACTACCGCAGGCAGCTAAATAAGCTACAAGTTAGTGTAGTGTGTCCTCCTCACAATGTTCAGCTGAAACTACAAGTTAGTGTAGTGCGACCTCTGCACAGTGTTCAGCTAAAGCTACCTGCAGAAGGTTGGTGGTGTTTTCCTGATCCTATTACTACCACAGGCAGCTAAATAAGCTACAAGATAGTGTAGTGTGTCCTCCTCACAGTGTTCAGCTAAAACTACAAGTTAGTGTAGTGCGACCTCTGCACAGTGTTCAGCTAAAGCTACCTGTAGAAGGTTGGTGGTTGGTGGTGTTTTCCTGATCCTATCACTACCACAGGCAGCTAAATAAGCTACAAGTTAGTGTAGTGCGTCCTCCTCACAGTGTTCAGCTAAAACTACAAGTGAGTGTAGTACGACCTCTGCACAGTGTTCAGCTAAAGCTACCTTTAGAAGGTTGGTGGTGTTTTCCTGATCCTATCACTACTGCAGGCAACTAAATAAGCTACAAGTTAGTGTAGTGCGTCCTCCTAAAAGTGTTCAGCTAAAATTACAAGTTAGTGTAGTGTGACCTCTGCACAGTGTTCAGCTAAAGCTACCTGTAGAAGGTTGGTGATGTTTTCTTGATCCTATCACTACCGCAGGCAGCTAAATAAGCTACAAGTTAGTGTACTGCGTCCTCCTCACAGTGTTCACTAAAACTACAAGTGAGTTTAGTGCGACCTCTGCACAGTGTTCACCTATAGCTACCTGTAGAAGGTTGGTGGTGTTTTCTTGATCCTATCACTACCGCAGGCAGCTAAATAAGCTACAAGTTAGTGTAGTGCGTCCTCCTCACAGTGTTCAGCTAAAACTACAAGTTAGTGTAGTGCGACCTCTGCACAGTGTTCAGCTAAAGCTACCTGTAGAAGGTTGGTGGTGTTTTCCTGATCCTATTACTACCACAGGAAGCTAAATAAGCTACAAGATAGTGTAGTGTGTCCTCCTCACAGTGTTCAGCTAAAACTACAAGTTAGTGTAGTGCGACCTCTGCACAGTGTTCAGCTAAAGCTACCTGTAGAAGGTTGGTGGTGTTTTCCTGATCCTATCACTACCACAGGCAGCTAAATAAGCTACAAGTTAGTGTAGTGCGTCCTCCTCACAGTGTTCAGCTAAAACTACAAGTGAGTGTAGTACGACCTCTGCACAGTGTTCAGCTAAAGCTACCTGTAGAAGGTTGGTGGTGTTTTCCTGATCCTATCACTACTGCAGGCAGCTAAATAAGCTACAAGTGAGTGTAGTGCGACCTCTGCACAGTGTTCAGCTAAAGCTACCTGTAGAAGGTTGGTGGTGTTTTCCTGATCCTATCACTACCGCAGGCAGCTAAATAAGCTACAAGTTAGTGTAGTGTGTCCTCCTCACAGTGTTCAGCTAAAACTTCAAGTGAGTGTAGTGCGACCTCTGCACAATGTTCATCTAAAGCTACCTGTAGAAGGTTGGTGGTGTTTTCCTGATCCTATCATGACCGCAGGCAGCTAAATAAGCTACAAGTTAGTTTTTTGCGAGCTCTGCACAGTGTTCACCTAAGGCTACCTGTAGAAGGTTGGTGGTGTTTTCCTGATCCTATCACTACCGCAAGCAACTAAATAAGCTACAAGTTAGTGTAGTGCGTCCTCCTCACAGTGTTCAGCTAAAACTACAAGTTAGTGTAGTGCGACCTCTGCACAGTGTTCAGCTAAAGCTACCTGTAGAAGGTTGGTGGTGTTTTCCTGATCCTATTACTACCACAGGCAGCTAAATAAGCTACAAGATAGTGTAGTGCGTCCTCCTCACAGTGTTCAGCTAAAACTACAAGCTAGTGTAGTGCGACCTCTGCACAGTGTTCAGCTAAAGCTACCTGTAGAAGGTTGGTGGTTGGTGGTGTTGTCCTGATCCTATCACTACCACAGGCAGCTAAATAAGCTACAAGTTAATTTTTTGTGAGCTCTGCACAGTGTTCAGCTAAAGCTACCTGTAGAAGGTTGGTGGTGTTTTCCTGATCCTATCACTACCGCAGGCAGCTAAATAAGCTACAAGTTAGTGTAGTGCGTCCTCCTCACAGTGTTCAGCTAAAACTACAAGTTAGTGTAGTGCGACCTCTGCACAGTGTTCAGCTAAAGCTACCTGTAGAAGGTTGGTGGTGCTTTCCTGATTCTATCACTACTGCAGGCAGCTAAATAAGCTACAAGTTAGTGTAGTGCGTCCTCCTCACAGTGTTCAGCTAAAACTACAAGTTAGTGTAGTGCGACCTCTGCACAGTGTTCAGCTAAAGCTACCTGTAGAAGGTTGGTGGTGTTTTCTTGATCCTATCACTACCGCAGGCAGCTAAATAAGCTACAAGTTAGTGTAGTGTGTCCTCCTCACAATGTTCAGCTAAAACTACAAGTTAGTGTAGTGCGACCTCTGCACAGTGTTCAGCTAAAGCTACCTGTAGAAGGTTGGTGGTGTTTTCCTGATCCTATTACTACCACAGGCAGCTAAATAAGCTACAAGATAGTGTAGTGCGTCCTCCTCACAGTGTTCAGCTAAAACTACAAGTTAGTGTAGTGCGACCTCTGCACAGTGTTCAGCTAAAGCTACCTGTAGAAGGTTGGTGGTTGGTGGTGTTTTCCTGATCCTATCACTACCACAGGCAGCTAAATAAGCTACAAGTTAATTTTTTGTGAGCTCTGCACAGTGTTCACCTAAAGCTACCTGTAGAAGGTTGGTGGTGTTTTCCTGATCCTATCACTACCGCAGGCAGCTAAATAAGCTACAAGTTAGTGTAGTGTGTCCTCCTCACAGTGTTCAGCTAAAACTTAAAGTGAGTGTAGTACGACCTCTGCACAGTGTTCATCTAAAGCTACCTGTAGAAGGTTGGTGGTGTTTTCCTGATCCTATCATGACCGCAGGCAGCTAAATAAGCTACAAGTTAGTTTTTTGCGAGCTCTGCACAGTGTTCACCTAAGGCTACCTGTAGAAGGTTGGTGGTGTATTCCTGATCCTATCACTACCTCAGGCAGCTAAATAAGCTACAAGTTAGTGTAGTGTGTCCTCACAGTGTTTAGCTAAAACTACAAGTTACTGTAGTGCGACCTCTGCACAGTGTTCAGCTAAAGCTACCTGTAGAAGGTTGGTGGTGTTTTCTTGATCCTATCACTACCGCAGGCAGCTAAATAAGCTACAAGTTAGTGTAGTGTGTCCTCCTCACAATGTTCAGCTGAAACTACAAGTTAGTGTAGTGCGACCTCTGCACAGTGTTCAGCTAAAGCTACCTGTAGAAGGTTGGTGGTGTTTTCCTGATCCTATCACTACAGTAAGGAAGCTAAATAAGCTACAAGTTAGTGTAGTGCGTCCTCCTCACAATGTTAAGCTAAAACTACAAGTTAGTGTAGTGCGACCTATGCACAGTGTTCAGCTAAAGCTACCTGTGGAAGGTTGGTGGTGTTTTCCTGATCCTATTACTACCACAGGCAGCTAAATAATCTACAAGATAGTGTAGTGTGTCCTCCTCACAGTGTTCAGCTAAAACTACAAGTTAGTGTAGTGCGACCTCTGCACAGTGTTCAGCTAAAGCTACCTGTAGAAGGTTGGTGGTTGGTGGTGTTTTCCTGATCCTATCACTACCACAGGCAGCTAAATAAGCTACAAGTTAGTGTAGTGCGTCCTCCTCACAGTGTTCAGCTAAAACTACAAGTGAGTGTAGTACGACCTCTGCACAGTGTTCAGCTAAAGCTACCTTTAGAAGGTTGGTGGTGTTTTCCTGATCCTATCACTACTGCAGGCAACTAAATAAGCTACAAGTTAGTGTAGTGCGTCCTCCTAAAAGTGTTCAGCTAAAATTACAAGTTAGTGTAGTGTGACCTCTGCACAGTGTTCAGCTAAAGCTACCTGTAGAAGGTTGGTGATGTTTTCTTGATCCTATCACTACCGCAGGCAGCTAAATAAGCTACAAGTTAGTGTACTGCGTCCTCCTCACAGTGTTCACTAAAACTACAAGTGAGTTTAGTGCGACCTCTGCACAGTGTTCACCTATAGCTACCTGTAGAAGGTTGGTGGTGTTTTCTTGATCCTATCACTACCGCAGGCAGCTAAATAAGCTACAAGTTAGTGTAGTGCGTCCTCCTCACAGTGTTCAGCTAAAACTACAAGTTAGTGTAGTGCGACCTCTGCACAGTGTTCAGCTAAAGCTACCTGTAGAAGGTTGGTGGTGTTTTCCTGATCCTATTACTACCACAGGCAGCTAAATAAGCTACAAGATAGTGTAGTGTGTCCTCCTCACAGTGTTCAGCTAAAACTACAAGTTAGTGTAGTGCGACCTCTGCACAGTGTTCAGCTAAAGCTACCTGTAGAAGGTTGGTGGTTGGTGGTGTTTTCCTGATCCTATCACTACCACAGGCAGCTAAATAAGCTACAAGTTAGTGTAGTGCGTCCTCCTCACAGTGTTCAGCTAAAACTACAAGTGAGTGTAGTACGACCTCTGCACAGTGTTCAGCTAAAGCTACCTGTAGAAGGTTGGTGGTGTTTTCCTGATCCTATCACTACTGCAGGCAGCTAAATAAGCTACAAGTGAGTGTAGTGCGACCTCTGCACAGTGTTCAGCTAAAGCTACCTGTAGAAGGTTGGTGGTGTTTTCCTGATCCTATCACTACCGCAGGCAGCTAAATAAGCTACAAGTTAATTTTTTGTGAGCTCTGCACAGTGTTCACCTAAAGCTACCTGTAGAAGGTTGGTGGTGTTTTCCTGATCCTATCACTACCGCAGGCAGCTAAATAAGCTACAAGTTAGTGTAGTGTGTCCTCCTCACAGTGTTCAGCTAAAACTTAAAGTGAGTGTAGTACGACCTCTGCACAGTGTTCATCTAAAGCTACCTGTAGAAGGTTGGTGGTGTTTTCCTGATCCTATCATGACCGCAGGCAGCTAAATAAGCTACAAGTTAGTTTTTTGCGAGCTCTGCACAGTGTTCACCTAAGGCTACCTGTAGAAGGTTGGTGGTGTATTCCTGATCCTATCACTACCTCAGGCAGCTAAATAAGCTACAAGTTAGTGTAGTGCGTCCTCCTCACAGTGTTCAGCTAAAACTACAAGTTAGTGTAGTGCGACCTCTGCACAGTGTTCAGCTAAAGCTACCTGTAGAAGGTTGGTGGTGTTTTCTTGATCCTATCACTACCGCAGGCAGCTAAATAAGCTACAAGTTAGTGTAGTGTGTCCTCCTCACAATGTTCAGCTAAAACTACAAGTTAGTGTAGTGCGACCTCTGCACAGTGTTCAGCTAAAGCTACCTGTAGAAGGTTGGTGGTGTTTTCCTGATCCTATTACTACCACAGGCAGCTAAATAAGCTACAAGATAGTGTAGTGCGTCCTCCTCACAGTGTTCAGCTAAAACTACAAGTTAGTGTAGTGCGACCTCTGCACAGTGTTCAGCTAAAGCTACCTGTAGAAGGTTGGTGGTTGGTGGTGTTTTCCTGATCCTATCACTACCAAAGGCAGCTAAATAAGCTACAAGTTAATTTTTTGTGAGCTCTGCACAGTGTTCAGCTAAAGCTTCCTGTAGAAGGTTGGTGGTGTTTTCCTGATCCTATCACTACCGCAGGCAGCTAAATAAGCTACAAGTTAGTGTAGTGCGTCCTCCTCACAGTGTTCAGCTAAAACTACATGTTAGTGTAGTGCGACCTCTGCACAGTGTTCAGCTAAAGCTACCTGTAGAAGGTTGGTGGTGCTTTCCTGATTCTATCACTACTGCAGGCAGCTAAAAAGAGCTACAAGTTAGTGTAGTGCGTCCTCCTCACAGTGTTCAGCTAAAACTACAAGTTAGTGTAGTGCGACCTCTGCACAGTGTTCAGCTAAAGCTACCTGTAGAAGGTTGGTGGTGTTTTCTTGATCCTATCACTACCGCAGGCAGCTAAATAAGCTACAAGTTAGTGTAGTGTGTCCTCCTCACAATGTTCAGCTAAAACTACAAGTTAGTGTAGTGCGACCTCTGCACAGTGTTCAGCTAAAGCTACCTGTAGAAGGTTGGTGGTGTTTTCCTGATCCTATTACTACCACAGGCAGCTAAATAAGCTACAAGATAGTGTAGTGCGTCCTCCTCACAGTGTTCAGCTAAAACTACAAGTTAGTGTAGTGCGACCTCTGCACAGTGTTCAGCTAAAGCTACCTGTAGAAGGTTGGTGGTTGGTGGTGTTTTCCTGATCCTATCACTACCACAGGCAGCTAAATAAGCTACAAGTTAATTTTTTGTGAGCTCTGCACAGTGTTCACCTAAAGCTACCTGTAGAAGGTTGGTGGTGTTTTCCTGATCCTATCACTACCGCAGGCAGCTAAATAAGCTACAAGTTAGTGTAGTGTGTCCTCCTCACAGTGTTCAGCTAAAACTTAAAGTGAGTGTAGTACGACCTCTGCACAGTGTTCATCTAAAGCTACCTGTAGAAGGTTGGTGGTGTTTTCCTGATCCTATCATGACCGCAGGCAGCTAAATAAGCTACAAGTTAGTTTTTTGCGAGCTCTGCACAGTGTTCACCTAAGGCTACCTGTAGAAGGTTGGTGGTGTATTCCTGATCCTATCACTACCTCAGGCAGCTAAATAAGCTACAAGTTAGTGTAGTGTGTCCTCACAGTGTTTAGCTAAAACTACAAGTTACTGTAGTGCGACCTCTGCACAGTGTTCAGCTAAAGCTACCTGTAGAAGGTTGGTGGTGTTTTCTTGATCCTATCACTACCGCAGGCAGCTAAATAAGCTACAAGTTAGTGTAGTGTGTCCTCCTCACAATGTTCAGCTGAAACTACAAGTTAGTGTAGTGCGACCTCTGCACAGTGTTCAGCTAAAGCTACCTGTAGAAGGTTGGTGGTGTTTTCCTGATCCTATTACTACCACAGGCAGCTAAATAAGCTACAAGATAGTGTAGTGTGTCCTCCTCACAGTGTTCAGCTAAAACTACAAGTTAGTGTAGTGCGACCTCTGCACAGTGTTCAGCTAAAGCTACCTGTAGAAGGTTGGTGGTTGGTGGTGTTTTCCTGATCCTATCACTACCACAGGCAGCTAAATAAGCTACAAGTTAGTGTAGTGCGTCCTCCTCACAGTGTTCAGCTAAAACTACAAGTGAGTGTAGTACGACCTCTGCACAGTGTTCAGCTAAAGCTACCTGTAGAAGGTTGGTGATGTTTTCTTGATCCTATCACTACCGCAGGCAGCTAAATAAGCTACAAGTTAGTGTACTGCGTCCTCCTCACAGTGTTCACTAAAACTACAAGTGAGTTTAGTGCGACCTCTGCACAGTGTTCACCTATAGCTACCTGTAGAAGGTTGGTGGTGTTTTCTTGATCCTATCACTACCGCAGGCAGCTAAATAAGCTACAAGTTAGTGTAGTGCGTCCTCCTCACAGTGTTCAGCTAAAACTACAAGTTAGTGTAAGGCGACCTCTGCACAGTGTTCAGCTAAAGCTACCTGTAGAAGGTTGGTGGTGTTTTCCTGATCCTATTACTACCACAGGCAGCTAAATAAGCTACAAGATAGTGTAGTGCGTCCTCCTCACAGTGTTCAGCTAAAACTACAAGTTAGTGTAGTGCGACCTCTGTACAGTGTTCAGCTAAAGCTACCTGTAGAAGGTTGGTGGTGTTTTCCTGATCTTATTACTACCAGAGGCAGCTAAATAAGCTACAAGATAGTGTAGTGCGTCCTCCTCACAGTGTTCAGCTAAAATTACAAGTTAGTGTAGTGTGACCTCTGCACAGTGTTCAGCTAAAGCTACCTGTAGAAGGTTGGTGATGTTTTCTTGATCCTATCACTACCGCAGGCAGCTAAATAAGCTACAAGTTAGTGTAGTGCGTCCTCCTCACAGTGTTCACTAAAACTACAAGTGAGTTTAGTGCGACCTCTGCACAGTGTTCACCTATAGCTACCTGTAGAAGGTTGGTGGTGTTTTCTTGATCCTATCACTACCGAAGGCAGCTAAATAAGCTACAAGTTAGTGTAGTGCGTCCTCCTCACAGTGTTCAGCTAAAACTACAAGTTAGTGTAGTGCGACCTCTGCACAGTGTTCAGCTAAAGCTACCTGTAGAAGGTTGGTGGTGTTTTCCTGATCCTATTACTACCACAGGCAGCTAAATAAGCTACAAGATAGTGTAGTGTGTCCTCCTCACAGTGTTCAGCTAAAACTACAAGTTAGTGTAGTGCGACCTCTGCACAGTGTTCAGCTAAAGCTACCTGTAGAAGGTTGGTGGTTGGTGGTGTTTTCCTGATCCTATCACTACCACAGGCAGCTAAATAAGCTACAAGTTAGTGTAGTGCGTCCTCCTCACAGTGTTCAGCTAAAACTACAAGTGAGTGTAGTACGACCTCTGCACAGTGTTCAGCTAAAGCTACCTGTAGAAGGTTGGTGGTGTTTTCCTGATCCTATCACTACTGCAGGCAGCTAAATAAGCTACAAGTGAGTGTAGTGCGACCTCTGCACAGTGTTCAGCTAAAGCTACCTGTAGAAGGTTGGTGGTGTTTTCCTGATCCTATCACTACCGCAGGCAGCTAAAAAAGCTACAAGTTAGTGTAGTGTGTCCTCCTCACAGTGTTCAGCTAAAACTTCAAGTGAGTGTAGTGCGACCTCTGCACAATGTTCATCTAAAGCTACCTGTAGAAGGTTGGTGGTGTTTTCCGGATCCTATCATGACCGCAGGCAGCTAAATAAGCTACAAGTTAGTGTAGTGTGTCCTCCTCACAATGTTCAGCTAAAACTACAAGTTAGTGTAGTGCGACCTCTGCACAGTGTTCAGCTAAAGCTACCTGTAGAAGGTTGGTGGTGCTTTCCTGATTCTATCACTACTGCAGGCAGCTAAAAAGAGCTAAAAGTTAGTGTAGTGCGTCCTCCTCACAGTGTTCAGCTAAAACTACAAGTTAGTGTAGTGCGACCTCTGCACAGTGTTCAGCTAAAGCTACCTGTAGAAGGTTGGTGGTGTTTTCTTGATCCTATCACTACCGCAGGCAGCTAAATAAGCTACAAGTTAGTGTAGTGTGTCCTCCTCACAATGTTCAGCTAAAACTACAAGTTAGTGTAGTGCGACCTCTGCACAGTGTTCAGCTAAAGCTACCTGTAGAAGGTTGGTGGTGTTTTCCTGATCCTATTACTACCACAGGCAGCAAAATAAGCTACAAGATAGTGTAGAGCGTCCTCCTCACAGTGTTCAGCTAAAACTACAAGTTAGTGTAGTGCGACCTCTGCACAGTGTTCAGCTAAAGCTACCTGTAGAAGGTTGGTGGTTGGTGGTGTTTTCCTGATCTTATCACTACCACAGGCAGCTAAATAAGCTACAAGTTAATTTTTTGTGAGCTCTGCACAGTGTTCACCTAAAGCTACCTGTAGAAGGTTGGTGGTGTTTTCCTGATCCTATCACTACCGCAGGCAGCTAAATAAGCTACAAGTTAGTGTAGTGTGTCCTCCTCACAGTGTTCAGCTAAAACTTAAAGTGAGTGTAGTACGACCTCTGCACAGTGTTCATCTAAAGCTACCTGTAGAAGGTTGGTGGTGTTTTCCTGATCCTATCATGACCGCAGGCAGCTAAATAAGCTACAAGTTAGTTTTTTGCGAGCTCTGCACAGTGTTCACCTAAGGCTACCTGTAGAAGGTTGGTGGTGTATTCCTGATCCTATCACTACCGCAGGCAGCTAAATAAGCTACAAGTTAGTGTAGTGCGTCCTCCTCACAGTGTTCAGCTAAAACTACAAGTTAGTGTAGTGCGACCTCTGCACAGTGTTCAGCTAAAGCTACCTGTAGAAGGTTGGTGGTGTTTTCTTGATCCTATCACTACCGCAGGCAGCTAAATAAGCTACAAGTTAGTGTAGTGTGTCCTCCTCACAATGTTCAGCTAAAACTACAAGTTAGTGTAGTGCGACCTCTGCACAGTGTTCAGCTAAAGCTACCTGTAGAAGGTTGGTGGTGTTTTCCTGATCCTATTACTACCACAGGCAGCTAAATAAGCTACAAGATAGTGTAGTGCGTCCTCCTCACAGTGTTCAGCTAAAACTACAAGTTAGTGTAGTGCGACCTCTGCACAGTGTTCAGCTAAAGCTACCTGTAGAAGGTTGGTGGTTGGTGGTGTTTTCCTGATCCTATCACTACCAAAGGCAGCTAAATAAGCTACAAGTTAATTTTTTGTGAGCTCTGCACAGTGTTCAGCTAAAGCTTCCTGTAGAAGGTTGGTGGTGTTTTCCTGATCCTATCACTACCGCAGGCAGCTAAATAAGCTACAAGTTAGTGTAGTGCGTCCTCCTCACAGTGTTCAGCTAAAACTACATGTTAGTGTAGTGCGACCTCTGCACAGTGTTCAGCTAAAGCTACCTGTAGAAGGTTGGTGGTGCTTTCCTGATTCTATCACTACTGCAGGCAGCTAAAAAGAGCTACAAGTTAGTGTAGTGCGTCCTCCTCACAGTGTTCAGCTAAAACTACAAGTTAGTGTAGTGCGACCTCTGCACAGTGTTCAGCTAAAGCTACCTGTAGAAGGTTGGTGGTGTTTTCTTGATCCTATCACTACCGCAGGCAGCTAAATAAGCTACAAGTTAGTGTAGTGTGTCCTCCTCACAATGTTCAGCTAAAACTACAAGTTAGTGTAGTGCGACCTCTGCACAGTGTTCAGCTAAAGCTACCTGTAGAAGGTTGGTGGTGTTTTCCTGATCCTATTACTACCACAGGCAGCTAAATAAGCTACAAGATAGTGTAGTGCGTCCTCCTCACAGTGTTCAGCTAAAACTACAAGTTAGTGTAGTGCGACCTCTGCACAGTGTTCAGCTAAAGCTACCTGTAGAAGGTTGGTGGTTGGTGGTGTTTTCCTGATCCTATCACTACCACAGGCAGCTAAATAAGCTACAAGTTAATTTTTTGTGAGCTCTGCACAGTGTTCACCTAAAGCTACCTGTAGAAGGTTGGTGGTGTTTTCCTGATCCTATCACTACCGCAGGCAGCTAAATAAGCTACAAGTTAGTGTAGTGTGTCCTCCTCACAGTGTTCAGCTAAAACTTAAAGTGAGTGTAGTACGACCTCTGCACAGTGTTCATCTAAAGCTACCTGTAGAAGGTTGGTGGTGTTTTCCTGATCCTATCATGACCGCAGGCAGCTAAATAAGCTACAAGTTAGTTTTTTGCGAGCTCTGCACAGTGTTCACCTAAGGCTACCTGTAGAAGGTTGGTGGTGTATTCCTGATCCTATCACTACCTCAGGCAGCTAAATAAGCTACAAGTTAGTGTAGTGTGTCCTCACAGTGTTTAGCTAAAACTACAAGTTACTGTAGTGCGACCTCTGCACAGTGTTCAGCTAAAGCTACCTGTAGAAGGTTGGTGGTGTTTTCTTGATCCTATCACTACCGCAGGCAGCTAAATAAGCTACAAGTTAGTGTAGTGTGTCCTCCTCACAATGTTCAGCTGAAACTACAAGTTAGTGTAGTGCGACCTCTGCACAGTGTTCAGCTAAAGCTACCTGTAGAAGGTTGGTGGTGTTTTCCTGATCCTATTACTGCCACAGGCAGCTAAATAAGCTACAAGATAGTGTAGTGTGTCCTCCTCACAGTGTTCAGCTAAAACTACAAGTTAGTGTAGTGCGACCTCTGCACAGTGTTCAGCTAAAGCTACCTGTAGAAGGTTGGTGGTGTTTTCCTGATCCTATCACTACCACAGGCAGCTAAATAAGCTACAAGTTAGTGTAGTGCGTCCTCCTCACAGTGTTCAGCTAAAACTACAAGTGAGTGTAGTACGACCTCTGCACAGTGTTCAGCTAAAGCTACCTTTAGAAGGTTGGTGGTGTTTTCCTGATCCTATCACTACTGCAGGCAACTAAATAAGCTACAAGTTAGTGTAGTGCGTCCTCCTAAAAGTGTTCAGCTAAAATTACAAGTTAGTGTAGTGTGACCTCTGCACAGTGTTCAGCTAAAGCTACCTGTAGAAGGTTGGTGATGTTTTCTTGATCCTATCACTACCGCAGGCAGCTAAATAAGCTACAAGTTAGTGTACTGCGTCCTCCTCACAGTGTTCACTAAAACTACAAGTGAGTTTAGTGCGACCTCTGCACAGTGTTCACCTATAGCTACCTGTAGAAGGTTGGTGGTGTTTTCTTGATCCTATCACTACCGCAGGCAGCTAAATAAGCTACAAGTTAGTGTAGTGCGTCCTCCTCACAGTGTTCAGCTAAAACTACAAGTTAGTGTAAGGCGACCTCTGCACAGTGTTCAGCTAAAGCTACCTGTAGAAGGTTGGTGGTGTTTTCCTGATCCTATTACTACCACAGGCAGCTAAATAAGCTACAAGATAGTGTAGTGCGTCCTCCTCACAGTGTTCAGCTAAAACTACAAGTTAGTGTAGTGCGACCTCTGTACAGTGTTCAGCTAAAGCTACCTGTAGAAGGTTGGTGGTGTTTTCCTGATCTTATTACTACCAGAGGCAGCTAAATAAGCTACAAGATAGTGTAGTGCGTCCTCCTCACAGTGTTCAGCTAAAATTACAAGTTAGTGTAGTGTGACCTCTGCACAGTGTTCAGCTAAAGCTACCTGTAGAAGGTTGGTGATGTTTTCTTGATCCTATCACTACCGCAGGCAGCTAAATAAGCTACAAGTTAGTGTAGTGCGTCCTCCTCACAGTGTTCACTAAAACTACAAGTGAGTTTAGTGCGACCTCTGCACAGTGTTCAGCTAAAGCTACCTGTAGAAGGTTGGTGGTGTTTTCCTGATCTTATTACTACCAGAGGCAGCTAAATAAGCTACAAGATAGTGTAATGCGTCCTCCTCACAGTGTTCAGCTAAAACTACAAGTTAGTGTAGTGCGACCTCTGCACAGTGTTTAGCTAAAGCTACCTGTAGAAGGTTGGTGGTTGGTGGTGTTTTCCTGTTCCTATCACTACCACAGGCAGCTAAATAAGCTACAAGTTAATTTTTTGTGAGCTCTCCACAGTGTTCAGCTAAAGCTACCTGTAGAAGGTTGGTGGTGTTTTCCTGATCCTATCACTACCGCAGGTAGCTAAATAAGCTACAAGTTACTGTAGTGCGTCCTCCTCACAGTGTTCAGCTAAAACTACAAGTTAGTGTAGTGCGACCTCTGCACAGTGTTCAGCTAAAGCTACCTGTAGAAGGTTGGTAGTGCTTTCCTGATCCTATCACTACCGCAGGCAGCTAAATAAGCTACAAGTTAGTGTAGTGTGTCCTCCTCACAGTGTTCAGCTAAAACTTAAAGTGAGTGTAGTACGACCTCTGCACAGTGTTCATCTAAAGCTACCTGTAGAAGTTTGGCGGTGTTTTCCTGATCCTATCATGACCGCAGGCAGCTAAATAAGCTACAAGTTAGTTTTTTGCGAGCTCTGCACAGTGTTCACCTAAGGCTACCTGTAGAAGGTTGGTGGTGTATTTCTGATCCTATCACTACCGCAGGCAGCTAAATAAGCTACAAGTTAGTGTAGTGTGTCCTCCTCACAGTGTTCAGCTAAAACTACAAGTTAGTGTAGTGCGACCTCTGCACAGTGTTCAGCTAAAGCTACCTGTTGAAGGTTGGTGGTGTTTTCCTGATCCTATTACTACCACAGGCAGCTAAATAAGCTACAAGATAGTGTAGTGCGTCCTCCTCACAGTGTTCAGCTAAAACTACAAGTTAGTGTAGTGCGACCTCTGCACAGTGTTCAGCTAAAGCTACCTGTAGAAGGTTGGTGGTTGGTGGTGTTTTCCTGATCCTATCACTACCACAGGCAGCTAAATAAGCTAGAAGTTAATTTTTTGTGAGCTCTGCACAGTGTTCAGCTAAAGCTACCTGTAGAAGGTTGGTGGTGTTTTCCTGATCCTATCACTACCGCAGGCAGCTAAATAAGCTACAAGTTAGTGTAGTGTGTCCTCCTCACAGTGTTCAGCTAAAACTTAAAGTGAGTGTAGTACGACCTCTGCACAGTGTTCATCTAAAGCTACCTGTAGAAGGTTGGTGGTGTTTTCCTGATCCTATCATGACCGCAGGCAGCTAAATAAGCTACAAGTTAGTTTTTTGCGAGCTCTGCACAGTGTTCACCTAAGGCTACCTGTAGAAGGTTGGTGGTGTATTCCTGATCCTATCACTACCTCGGGCAGCTAAATAAGCTACAAGTTAGTGTAGTGTGTCCTCCTCACAGTGTTCAGCTAAAACTACAAGTGAGTGTAGTATGACCTCTGCACAGTGTTCAGCTAAAGCTACCTGTAGAAGGTTGGTGGTGTTTTCCTGATCCTATCACTAGCACAGGCAGCTAAATAAGCTACAAGATAGTGTAGTGTGTCCTCCTCACAGTGTTCAGCTAAAACTACAAGTTAGTGTAGTGCGACCTCTGCACAGTGTTCAGCTAAAGCTACCTGTAGAAGGTTGGTGGTTGGTGGTGTTTTCCTGATCCTATCACTACCACAGGCAGCTAAATAAGCTACAAGTTAGTGTAGTGCGTCCTCCTCACAGTGTTCAGCTAAAACTACAAGTGAGTGTAGTACGACCTCTGCACAGTGTTCAGCTAAAGCTACCTGTAGAAGGTTGGTGGTGTTTTCCAGATCCTATCACTACTGCAGGCAGCTAAATAAGCTACAAGTTAGTGTAGTGCGTCCTCCTCACCGTGTTCAGCTAAAACTACAAGTTAGTGTAGTGCGACCTCTGCACAGTGTTCAGCTAAAGCTACCTGTAGAAGGTTGGTGGTTGGTGGTGTTTTCCTGATCCTATCACTACCACAGGCAGCTAAATAAGCTACAAGTTAGTGTAGTGCGTCCCCCTCACAGTGTTCACTAAAACTACAAGTGAGTTTAGTGCGACCTCTGCACAGTGTTCAGCTAAAGCTACCTGTAGAATGTTGGTGGTGTATTCCTGATCCTATCACTACCTCAGGCAGCTAAATAAGCTACAAGTTGGGGGCGTGGCCGAGCGGGGAATGGAGTAAGACGCACAGTACACAGCTCCGCCAGGAATCCTGACAAATCCTCCAAATATCACCGCCATCCTGATACATAGAGACTCGGCTCTTAGTGCACTGTGATCCCCTGACTGTCAGCTATCCTCGGAGGGGTAAATCAGCGAAGATACAATGGCCAGACGCGGACCGGCGGCACGAACGGCACTGGACACCCCTGGCAAAGATGGCGGCCTCCCGCCCCGCACAGCAAAGGAGGCTGCCCAGCGCCTATTTGGCATTAACTCTGCCCAGAGGGACCTCTCAGCATCTCTCATGCCTGATCCTGGGGAAGCGCTGCCGGAGGATGTTATGAGCTCCCTGGATGGGATCCCTCCTCAGCTTGCAACAGCTTCTGCAAATGTGAGTACTCTCCCACATTCCTCCAATATGGCCCCCGCATCTCTGCAGCAGGACACTGAACCTGAGCCCACACTGAGGGATATCTTTGCTGCAGTTACATCTTGCAGCTCATCTATAACTGCACTAACTGGGGAAGTGAAAGGTATGAAGGGGGAGATTTCATTAATAAGGCATGATATGCAGAAGCTGCGCGAACGCACATCTGCTTTGGAGGGCAGACTTAGTACATTGGAGGATGAGTGGCAGCCCTTACAGAGGGATGTGCGACATGTGACATCAGTGGCGTCTGTGAATGCGGCCCGATTGGAGGATATGGAAAACCGCCTGCGCAGAAATAACGTGCGGGCGGTCGGTATTCCGGAAAGAGCTGAGGGCAAAAACCCGGTAGCTTTTATTGAATCTTGGCTGAAGGACACATTTGGCAGCACCGTATTTTCTCCTATGTTTGCGGTTGAGAGGGCCCACCGAGTCCCCTCAAGGCCACCACCACAGGGAGCTCCACCGCGTCCTTTCCTCTTTCGGCTGCTTAACTACAAGGATCGAGACGCCATCCTGAGTAATGCCAGAACAGCTGGGAACCTGAAAGTGGACAATGCTACGGTCTCATTATTTCCGGATTTCTCCGCGGAAGTACAGCGGCAAAGATCCAAATTCACCGATATCAAGAAGAGGCTAAGGATCCTGAATCTCCAATACTTCATGTTGTATCCGGCAAAATTGAAAGTGATTGCTAATGGCACGTCCCATTTCTTTGAAAACCCCAATGCTGCGATGAACTGGTTGGATAGAGAAGAGCGTGCCTTAGCACAACGCCCTGCATGAGTGCGGTTTCTCTTTTCTGTACGGCACCTTATTCAAGCGGTGCACTGTTGAAATTTGATTCCCTCTTTTTCTATTATGGCGGAGTTGGCTTTCACACCCCCCTTTTTGTATTTTTGCAGAAAATATTTTTTCTACTTTTTGAGTTATTATATTTTTTTTCATTTTTGCACGTCACTTTTATATGCTGATACTTCGGCATTAGCAACATACTGTTTCCAATTTTGTTGGTGCAAGATTTGATAATAAATACATGCCCCTTGGGCTACGCAAGAGCCCCCTCTACAGAGTCCTGAGAGGACTGAATTCCCCACGTTGGGGTTTATTATGGTTATGTACGGCCATGTTGGTCAGACACTTTGTTTTTTTTAAGGGTGTGTTCTTCCTTTTCCCCTCTCCAGGTGTGACCCTCTTCCCCCCACGGGTTGGACGATTATATGTCTGTTTAACTCCCTTCATACTTATACACTCCAAGCAGTGGCGGGAATTGATGTGTAAGAATACTGTGGTAAATAGGGCAGGCTGGATTGTTTTACTATCTGAAAATAGTACTGTGACACAAAAAACATGTGGCTCCTCAGCCCTCAATTTTGCCTATAAAACAGATTGGAAATGGCGAACCGAGGTACTGGGGGGTTAATGCTCCTTTCTTGGAATATCAGGGGACTGGGGGAGAAAACAAAACGGAGTGCAATGTTTAAATATTTAGCTCGAATGCAGCCGCACCTGGTCTGTCTTCAGGAGACCCACCTGCAGCTCAATTCGATTTACATGTTGAAATCACGTAAATATCCTACTCAGTTTCACTCGGTGCACTCCTCCTACTCCAGGGGGGTGAGTGTACTGATCTCTGGGAGGATATCTTTTGAATGTCTGCAGCAGAGGATTGATGGGGATGGCAGATTTGTGTTTCTATTGTGTAAGCTCAATGGTTATAGGTGTATTGTTGCGGCCATGTATGTTCCTCCCCCATATTCCTCAGACCCTCTAAAGAAATTTGCCCAGTTCATAGCCTTATATCCTAATACCCCCGTTCTAGCATTGGGAGACTACAACAATGTGTTAGATACACACTTAGATAGAATATCCTTAAATTCCAGACAAAATGGTCGCTCCCCGGGTACTACCTCATTTGCACTTATGCTTGCTGAATTGGGTTTGAGAGACGTGTGGAGGGAGAAGCATCCAATGGAGAAATGTTATTCATGTAGATCGAGCACATATGGTGGTCTTTCACGTATAGATCTGGGCCTGGGCAACACTGCCCTGCTGCAGAGGGTAGTGGATTCCGCATATGAACCTAGATTACTTTCTGATCACTCTCCCTTTTGGGTGCGGATAGACGTAGGAACCCAGGAGGTTAAACCCCTCTGGCGGATTAACCCATTCTGGCTGGAGCTATTCCCAGAACCGGATGGGATGGCTGATGCCTTGAGGGAGTTCCTACGCTTCAACAGAGGATCCGCGAGCGCGGCTGTTGTGTGGGACTCTCTGAAGGCGTTCCTGCGAGGATGTCTGATCAGAGGAATTAATGGAGTGAAAAGGAGATCAGGAGAGTGGGAATCCAGGGTTAGAGAGGATTTACAAACTAGAGAGCAGAAAATGATTTCAGACCCATCCCAAGAGAATAGGGAGGCATGGATTGAGGCTCACTCATTATACAACTCAGTAGTCTTATCAGCGGCCGAAAAACGGAGGTTCTTCCTACAACAAGAATATTATGAAGAGGGCGAGAGCACGGGTCATCTCCTTGCCCTGCTGGCCAGGGAGCAAAGAGACACGGCTTCCATTCTAGCTATTAAATCGGGGACAGGGGAGACTTACTCCGGGACAGCAGACGTTATGCAGATATTTTATCAATTCTATATGGACTTATATTCCTCTAAGACTGCGTCTAGCTCCGCTGAGCTGGATGCATTCCTACAGAATTGTCCCTTCCCTCAAGTCTCGGAGAATGAGAGGAGTATGCTAGATGCTACAATAACTATGGAGGAATTGGCTGAAGCCCTCCAGGGGGCTAAGAATCATAAGTCTCCGGGCTCGGATGGATTGCCTGCTGAGGTTTACAAGAGATATAGTGATATTTTACTTCCACCACTGCTGCAGGCTTTTTCTGCGGCAGAGGAGGAAGGATCCCTGCCTGATAGTATGCAAGAAGCCCTCATAGTTGTGATCCCTAAACCGGGTAAGGATAAACTTTTACCGGATTCATACAGGCCCATATCCCTCTTAAACCTAGACGTCAAACTTTTAGCACGAGTACTGGCAAACAGATTGTCCGGGGTGATAGGGAAGTTGGTGCATAGAGACCAGTCTGGGTTTATACCCACTAGATCTACAACTAACAATATTAGACGCCTCTTTGTGAACCTGCAGACCCCAGTGGATAACCCTGGAGGTAGGGCCATATTATCCTTGGATGCCGCTAAGGCTTTTGATAGTGTGGAGTGGCCCTACCTCTGGGAGATCCTAGCTCGTTTTGGCCTGGGTGACAGGTTCGTTAAATGGGTTAAGATTTTATACTCAGCTCCTAGAGCGAGGCTCCGCATTAATAACTCCCTTTCCCAGTCCTTTGCGTTACACAGAGGCACTCGTCAGGGGTGCCCATTGTCACCCCTGCTGTTTGCTTTGGCAGTCGAACCGTTGGCTATCATGATCCGTGGTTCCTCTGAGATAGTGGGATTCCGTAGAGGCCTCTCAGAGGAAAAGATCTCACTGTACGCCGACGACGCACTGCTATATCTGGGAGATACGGATAGATCTTTGCAGGTACTAATGTCACTTATAATTAAATTTGGAGGGTTCTCAGGTTTTACAATAAACTGGTCCAAATCTATTATGATGCCTATAGACCCCATTATTAAACCCGTGCCCCAGGAGGCAAGGCAAATCACCATCACTGAATCATTTCGATGCTTAGGAGTGGTGGTGACCCCGGACACCTCTGGGTATCTCAAATTAAATTTGGAACCCCTGTTGAAGAAACAAAAAGAGAAATCCCTTAGCTGGTGTAAACTCCCCTTATCAGTCGTAGGGAGGATAAACCTAATAAAAATGATCTGGGCCCCGCAACTATTGTACGTCACTCAAAATTCCCCTATGTGGATCTCTAACAAATGGTTCAGGAAAATAGATACACAGATGCGGGATCTCATTTGGAAAAGAAAGGGTGCTAGAATTAGCTTAAACATTCTACAATACCATAAAGACAGAGGAGGCCTAGCGGTACCACACCCCAAATTATATTTTTTGGCCTCTCAACTGCAGCAGTTGATGGGGTGGGGGGATGATGATATCTCAGAAGATCCCATAATAAGTTTAGTGGTCCGTACAAACCCGGACTTGAAGGCCAGCTCCCATTTAGAAATGGACCTTCCCAGCTTACCCCCAAATTCACCTACAGCGGGTCTTCTTAAAAAAGTATGGGGCGCGGTTCGGGGGGCACTGACGGTTGTCGGCCCCTTGGAGTGCACCCCCTTATGGGATAACCCAAGATACCCAGAACTTAATAAATTAGAGGGATTTACCCTGTGGAAGCATAGGGGAATTTGGTTTTTCTCACAGTTATATGTGGGGAATATATTAAAATCTTTTGCGCAATTACGTTCGGAATTTGCACTACCCAATAGATGCTTTTTTCAGTATCTACAACTTCGACATGCCCTACAGACCCAGAGTCGGGTGATCCCCGTGTCTGTAACGTCATCCCCACTTCTGAGGGAACTGCTGCATGCGAAGGTTAGAAAAGGACTGATATCTACAATATATTCAGTGTTGCTCACCTCCAATCAAGACCATACCTCCTTAAAATGCAGAGCTAAATGGGTCATAGATATTGGTGACATTGATGATGAACAATGGGATGTGGTACTGGAATCAATCCCTAATACATCCATCTCAGCGTCTCATAGGTTGTCGCAGCTGTTTATTTTGCATAGAGCCTATCGGACGCCAACTAAACTGTTTGGTTGGGGTCTGAGAGATTCACCCCTGTGCCCAAAATGTAAAATACATCAGGGTGACCTCATCCATATGCTCTGGCGGTGCCCGAAGCTTAATAGATACTGGAATGAGGTCATACAGATTGTATCCCGGTTGGCGCAGGTGCCAGTGCCCTCCACTCCTCTGGTGTGTTTACTAGGTGCGATTGATGAGGAGATGTTCCAGAGGGGAATGTACATTATGCTTACCAGGCTATTGTATCTGGCTAGAAAGCTTATAGCTCGACACTGGATGGCGCACACTGTACCAACGGGAAAGCAATGGATTGCACATGTAAACTCACTCCTAATCAGGGAACAATTAGCTTACCGTCATAGAAATGCTGGTAATAAATTTGAAAAGATATGGGAGCCTTGGTTGTCGGACCCAGCTCTTGCCCCCCCACAGCTTGTGATGGATAGACTGTTACGAATTTAGTTGGAGGAATGTGCAGCAGACGGGGGGGGGGGGGGGGGAGGGGGAGAGGAGATCGCGCCCTACAGTTTTATGTTAGGTATGTTAAACACCTGTTGGTATTATTCAATAGTAGACAAAGATGCAGTATAAAAACTTTTACTCAGATGTATGAAAATTTGCACTGTATAATTTAGCTTTTTCCCTTTTTTTTGGTTGGACCTTGATTCCTGTAATCCTTACGGTAATCTGTATTATCTTTGTATGATCATTTTCTGCATCGGAAATAAATAAAAAGTTTTGATTAAAAAAAAAAATAAGCTACAAGTTAGTGTAGTGTGTCCTCCTCACAGTGTTCAGCTAAAACTTCAAGTTACTGTAGTGCAACCTCTGCACAGTGTTCAGCTAAAGCTACCTGTAGAAGGTTGGTGGTGTTTTCTTGATCCTATCACTACCGCAGGCAGCTAAATAAGCTACAAGTTAGTGTAGTGTGTCCTCCTCACAATGTTCAGCTAAAACTACAAGTTAGTGTAGTGCGACCTCTGCACAGTGTTCAGCTAAAGCTACCTGTAGAAGGTTGGTGGTGTTTTCCTGATCCTATTATTACCACAGGCAGGTAAATAAGCTACAAGATAGTGTAGTGTGTCCTCCTCACAGTGTTCAGCTAAAACTACAAGTTAGTGTAATGCGACCTCTGCACAGTGTTCAGCTAAAGCTACCTGTAGAAGGTTGGTGGTGTTTTCCTGATCCTATCACTACCATAGGCAGCTAAATAAGCTACAAGTTAGTGTAGTGCGTCCTCCTTACAGTGTTCAGCTAAAACTACAAGTTAGTGTAGTGCGACTTCTGCACAGTGTTCAGCTAAAGCTACCTGTAGACGGTTGGTGGTTGGTGGTGTTTTCCTGATCCTATCACTACCACAGGCAGCTAAATAAGCTACAAGTTAATTTTTTGTGAGCTCTGCACAGTGTTCAGCTAAAGCTACCTGTAGAAGGTTGGTGGTGTTTTCCTGATCTTATCACTACCGCAGGCAGCTAAATAAGCTACAAGTTAGTGTAGTGCGTCCTCCTCACAGTGTTCAGCTAAAACTACAAGTTAGTGTAGTGCGACCTCTGCACAGTGTTCAGCTAAAGCTACCTGTAGAAGGTTGGTGGTGTTTTCTTGATCATATCACTACCGCAGGCAGCTAAATAAGCTACAAGTTAGTGTAGTGTGTCCTCCTCACAATGTTCAGCTAAAACTACAAGTTAGAGTAGTGCGACCTCTGCACAGTGTTCAGCTAAAGCTACCTGTAGAAGGATGGTGGTGTTTTCCTGATCTTATTACTACCACAGGCAGCTAAATAAGCTACAAGATAGTGTAGTGCGTCCTCCTCACAGTGTTCAGCTAAAACTACAAGTTAGTGTAGTGCGACCTCTACACAGTGTTCAGCTAAAGCTACCTGTAGAAGGTTGGTGGTTGGTGGTGTTTTCCTGATCCTATCACTACCACAGGCAGCTAAATAAGCTACAAGTTAATTTTTTGTGAGCTCTGCACAGTGTTCAGCTAAAGCTACCTGTAGAAGGTTAATGGTGTTTTCCTGATCCTATCACTACCGCAGGCAGCTAAATAAGCTACAAGTTAGTGTAGTGTGTCCTCCTCACAGTGTTCAGCTAAAACTTAAAGTGAGTGTAGTACGACCTCTGCACAGTGTTCATCTAAAGCTACCTGTAGAAGTTTGGTGGTGTTTTCCTGATCCTATCATGACCGCAGGCAGCTAAATAAGCTACAAGTTAGTTTTTTGCGAGCTCTGCACAGTGTTCACCTAAGGCTACCTGTAGAAGGTTGGTGGTGTATTCCTGATCCTATCACTACCTCAGGCAGCTAAATAAGCTACAAGTTAGTGTAGTGTGTCCTCCTCACAGTGTTCAGCTAAAACTACAAGTGAGTGTAGTACGACCTCTGCACAGTGTTCAGCTAAAGCTACCTGTAGAAGGTTGGTGGTGTTTTCCTGATCCTATCACTAGCACAGGCAGCTAAATAAGCTACAAGATAGTGTAGTGTGTCCTCCTCACAGTGTTCAGCTAAAACTACAAGTTAGTGTAGTGCGACCTCTGCACAGTGTTCAGCTAAAGCTACCTGTAGAAGGTTGGTGGTTGGTGGTGTTTTCCTGATCCTATCACTACCACAGGCAGCTAAATAAGCTACAAGTTAGTGTAGTGCGTCCTCCTCACAGTGTTCAGCTAAAACTACAAGTGAGTGTAGTACGACCTCTGCACAGTGTTCAGCTAAAGCTACCTGTAGAAGGTTGGTGGTGTTTTCCAGATCCTATCACTACTGCAGGCAGCTAAATAAGCTACAAGTTAGTGTAGTGCGTCCTCCTCACAGTGTTCAGCTAAAACTACAAGTTAGTGTAGTGCGACCTCTGCACAGTGTTCAGCTAAAGCTACCTGTAGAAGGTTGGTGGTTGTTGGTGTTTTCCTGATCCTATCACTACCACAGGCAGCTAAATAAGCTACAAGTTAGTGTAGTGCGTCCTCCTCACAGTGTTCACTAAAACTACAAGTGAGTTTAGTGCGACCTCTGCACAGTGTTCAGCTAAAGCTACCTGTAGAAGGTTGGTGGTGTTTTCCTGATCCTATCACTACCGCAGGCAGCTAAATAAGCTACAAGTTAGTTTTTTGCGAGCTCTGCACAGTGTTCACCTAAAGCTACCTGTAGAAGGTTGGTGGTGTTTTCTTCATCCTATCACTACCGCAGGCAGATAAATAAGCTACAAGTTAGTGTAGTGCGTCCTCCTCACAGTGTTCAGCTAAAACTACAAGTTAGTGTAGTGCGACCTCTGCACAGTGTTCAGCTAAAGCTACCTGTAGAAGGTTGGTGGTGTTTTCCTGATCCTATTACTACCACAGGCAGCTAAATAAGCTACAAGATAGTGTAGTGCGTCCTCCTCACAGTGTTCAGCTAAAACTACAAGTTAGTGTAGTGCGACCTCTGCACAGTGTTCAGCTAAAGCTACCTGTAGAAGGTTGGTGGTTGGTGGTGTTTTCCTGATCCTATCACTACCACAGGCAGCTAAATAAGCTACAAGTTAGTGTAGTGCGTCCTCCTCACAGTGTTCAGCTAAAACTACAAGTGAGTGTAGTACGACCTCTGCACAGTGTTCAGCTAAAGCTACCTGTAGAAGGTTGGTGGTGTTTTCCAGATCCTATCACTACTGCAGGCAGCTAAATAAGCTACAAGTTAGTGTAGTGCGTCCTCCTCACAGTGTTCAGCTAAAACTACAAGTTAGTGTAGTGCGACCTCTGCACAGTGTTCAGCTAAAGCTACCTGTAGAAGGTTGGTGGTTGTTGGTGTTTTCCTGATCCTATCACTACCACAGGCAGCTAAATAAGCTACAAGTTAGTGTAGTGCGTCCTCCTCACAGTGTTCACTAAAACTACAAGTGAGTTTAGTGCGACCTCTGCACAGTGTTCAGCTAAAGCTACCTGTAGAAGGTTGGTGGTGTTTTCCTGATCCTATCACTACCGCAGGCAGCTAAATAAGCTACAAGTTAGTTTTTTGCGAGCTCTGCACAGTGTTCACCTAAAGCTACCTGTAGAAGGTTGGTGGTGTTTTCTTGATCCTATCACTACCGCAGGCAGATAAATAAGCTACAAGTTAGTGTAGTGCGTCCTCCTCACAGTGTTCAGCTAAAACTACAAGTTAGTGTAGTGCGACCTCTGCACAGTGTTCAGCTAAAGCTACCTGTAGAAGGTTGGTGGTTGGTGGTGTTTTCCTGATCCTATCACTACCACAGGCAGCTAAATAAGCTACAAGTTAGTGTAGTGCGTCCTCCTCACAGTGTTCAGCTAAAACTACAAGTGAGTGTAGTACGACCTCTGCACAGTGTTCAGCTAAAGCTACCTGTAGAAGGTTGGTGGTGTTTTCCAGATCCTATCACTACTGCAGGCAGCTAAATAAGCTACAAGTTAGTGTAGTGCGTCCTCCTCACAGTGTTCAGCTAAAACTACAAGTTAGTGTAGTGCGACCTCTGCACAGTGTTCAGCTAAAGCTACCTGTAGAAGGTTGGTGGTTGGTGTTGTTTTCCTGATCCTATCACTACCACAGGCAGCTAAATAAGCTACAAGTTAGTGTAGTGCGTCCTCCTCACAGTGTTCACTAAAACTACAAGTGAGTTTAGTGCGACCTCTGCACAGTGTTCAGCTAAAGCTACCTGTAGAAGGTTGGTGGTGTTTTCCTGATCCTATCACTACCGCAGGCAGCTAAATAAGCTACAAGTTAGTTTTTTGCGAGCTCTGCACAGTGTTCACCTAAAGCTACCTGTAGAAGGTTGGTGGTGTTTTCTTGATCCTATCACTACCGCAGGCAGATAAATAAGCTACAAGTTAGTGTAGTGCATCCTCCTCACAGTGTTCAGCTAAAACTACAAGTTAGTGTAGTGCGACCTCTGCACAGTGTTCAGCTAAAGCTACCTGTAGAAGGTTGGTGGTATTTTCCTGATCCTATTACTACCACAGGCAGCTAAATAAGCTACAAGATAGTGTAGTGCGTCCTCCTCACAGTGTTCAGCTAAAACTACAAGTTAGTGTAGTGCGACCTCTGCACAGTGTTCAGCTAAAGCTACCTGTAGAAGGTTGGTGGTGTTTTCCTAATCCTATTACTACCACAGGCAGCTAAATAAGCTACAAGATAGTGTAGTGCGTCCTCCTCACAGTGTCCAGCTAAAACTACAAGTTAGTGTAGTGCGACCTCTGCACAGTGTTCAGCTAAAGCTACCTGTAGAAGGTTGGTGGTTGGTGGTGTTTTCCTGATCCTATCACTACCACAGGCAGCTAAATAAGCTACAAGTTAATTTTTTGTGAGCTCTGCACAGTGTTCAGCTAAAGCTACCTGTAGAAGGTTGGTGGTGTTTTCCTGATCCTATCACTAGCACAGGCAGCTAAATAAGCTACAAGATAGTGTAGTGTGTCCTCCTCACAGTGTTCAGCTAAAACTACAAGTTAGTGTAGTGTGACCTCTGCACAGTGTTCAGCTAAAGCTACCTGTAGAAGCTTGGTGGTTGGTGGTGTTTTCCTGATCCTATCACTACCACAGGCAGCTAAATAAGCTACAAGTTAGTGTAGTGCGTCCTCCTCACAGTGTTCAGCTAAAACTACAAGTGAGTGTAGTACGACCTCTGCACAGTGTTCAGCTAAAGCTACCTGTAGAAGGTTGGTGGTGTTTTCCTGATCCTATCACTACTGCAGG